>NC_133106.1:22877899-23177899 GCF_022965805.1 Primulina eburnea | reverse complement strand
ATAGTAAAAACTTATAATTACACTACAACTTATTTTTTATACAATTTATTATAAAACATATAATATTTAAACATTTAGTTAAAAAAAACTATAAATTTAAATTATAAAACATTTAATTAATGTACAATTTTTATGTTTATCAGAGTCTAAGGACTTTTTGAGGTTTCAGACAATATTTTGAAGAACGTACCTAAATTAAATATTTTTCGAGAGTGTTATTGGGATTGACAGATTTATTTTATTACATAATGGACCTAAAATTCCTTTTAAACTTAATTATTATAATTAGGGCTCATTATACACTAATTATTTTATTTAAACCTACACTCAAAACCCTAACCCTACTCCCCATTGGTTCGGCTAGCCCCTCCCTCTCATCAACAGCAATTTTTCATCCAAAATTCAGCAGCCATTCGAGAATCCTTCAAATTTTTTCAAGAAAACTCCTTCCCCATCTCTCCGGTGCTTGTCCTACGCGTAGATATCAAAGGTTTCGAGTGTTTATTGCAAAGGCACTCCTGATTCCTTTCTCTTCTCGTCTTTCACACCATAATACGTATTTGAATAGATCATGAATGTTATATGTCAGGACTGACGTTTTATATCCGTTTTGCATATGTTTCTCCACGAACTCGGTTTCTTGCTTTCATGAACATCGTGTTCCTATTCAGTTGAGGGGTTGCTGCCAGATCAGGGGTCAAAGGAGGTTCTAGGGTAGGTTTTAGGTGTTTTAGGTTTGTAGCTTAAGGCTAGTTCATGCTTTGGTAGGTGTTCAATGGGGACTTCATGTTTGGGTAGGTTAAGGCTCGATCTAACGATCGGTGAGAGCAGCGGTGGAAGTACGCTTCAGGGTAGTGGAGTGGACCCTGGTGGGTCTGAGTCATGGCTTGGAGCAACTCGTGCACGGCTGGTCTCGGGCTAGGTGGAGATCGAGGGCGACTAGGGTTCGGTTTTGGTATTTTCGGGGAAAGAGCGTGCAACCTCTTGCTTGGGGGCTAAGGGCGTGGTTGGGTCGGCCCAAGAAAGGGTCCACAGCTTGGTCATTGTCCTAGGGTGGTCTAGTTCAAGGCTGGGAGTTTTGGGAAGTTGCAAGGTGCCGATTTTTGAAAGTTGCAAGGTGCCGTTTTTGAAAGTCCAGGAATGGGTCCACGGCTTGGTCATCATTCAGCCCTAGGGTTTTGAAAGTTGCAAGGTGCGGATTTTTCTAGCAGTCACTTGGTCACTTTAAAGGGTCGTAATTGGGATGGTTTTGGTTGTTAGGGGCTGTTAGGTTTTGTTTAAGGTGTGGTAAAAATTTGAGAAAGTTTGATTAAGGTTTGGGCTGATACGGGCTAAAACTGGACCCCAGTCCAAATTTTAAAACGAATCATAAAAATCACGAAATGAGCTCGATGTTATGTCTAGGAAATATTTATAAATATGTTTGAGGCATTTTAAGGAGTTCGGTTGGCTTCGGGTCAAAATTTTGAAGTCCAGGCGTAAAACGGTCAGTTATGGTTTCTAGGGGCAAAGTGGTCATTTTGGAAATATGACTTTTTACGGAAATATGGAAAAATATTTTGCTGGCTTTATTTTAAGAAAATGTACATATATGCATGATTTTTATAAGTGATGAATACGATGACATGTTTTTAAGAATAAGAGTTTGTTGTGACTGATACAAATACGATAATACGATGACATGTAAGGCCAATGCTCAATGGATGGGTAATACTGTCACTGATATCCCCGTCGCCGGGTACCACGGTTATACATAGATGGATCCATCAAATAGAGCCGATACGAAAGTCACAACTAATGAGCGGAATTCAAATAAAGAAAATGAACACGTATATGATGATATGTTGAAATATGTTTTGATATGTAATGCTTGGTTACAATACGTTTACGTCAATTTTTTTTTAAGATCATGAAATGTATGTTGATTACAGCCCTTTTTCACTGTTGCATGTTATGTATACGTACTTGGTATAATGTTTATGATGTGTTGAAGCTTTAGACTCACTAGGTGTGAATGATGCAAGTGTGCATATTGATGAGGAGACTGGAGGTGCCGAAAACTTATTAGGCGGGGCTGGATGTGCGTACGCTAACCCGATGACCATATTTTCCGCACATTACGTTTATCAGTTAGGAGTGATATTTGACATTTTCATACTCTTTATTTTTATATTGATGGTTTTCAGGATTTTCGCATATTTCAATTGTGAATTATTTTAAACGACAGTTTAGGGTTTGGCGATCGTAAATATTTTTTTTACTGCAGAGTTTTTACTGTTAGTTGAATACTATTATTTAAAATGTATAATTTTCAGCTGTTATTGCATGCATGCATAAAATGTAATTTTCTAAAATTATCTTGCAAAAAAAAATTCTGGTAATATTTATGTAGTAGACGTTTTAGTTGGTATCAAAGCAAGAGTCCTATATAGGGTTGTGCCACCGCCAGCTTCTGCAGTTCAGTTCTCAAGCCTCAAGTCTGTAAGTATAAATGTTTTTAATGTTGTCACCTGCATGTTTACATGATATATGATTTACAACAATTTACTGTATACGTTTAGCTGTATATATGATTTAAGGATTCAATGTTTTAAAAACTATGTTAAATTGCATGATGGGTTAAGTTTAAAATTTGGACTATATTCAGATACTATGCCTCCTAGACACGCCCCCAGCACCAACAGACATGATGATACTTTCTGGAGGCGATAGAGGCCTTTCACCACCACCACCAACGCCAGGAGATATAGCTACCCGAGTCCTTGAGGGTATTGCTAGATTCATGGAGCAGGCGCAGCAGGAGATGCAGGTACTGGAGTCCTTGAGGGTATTTCAACCTCTAGAGCTTCACTTTCATTATCTAGACATGAGAGACAGAGATCGGGTCAGATGCACCGCGTATATGCTGAGGGACGATGCATCAATCTGGTGGGAGGGAGCAGCACACGAAGTGAACTTGTCTACTCTCACATGGGATCAGTTCAAGGAGGTATTCTACGGCAAATAATTTCCAGTGGAGGTCAAGGGACGCCTGACGTGGGAGTTTATGAGTCTCCGACAGAGGGACTTGTTTGTGGTAGAGTTTATCCGGAAGTTTGACAAGGGATATCACTTTGTACCCTTTATTGCGAGGGATGCTGCTCAGAAGTTGAGGCACTCCATGGATGGCCTCAGACCCACTTTGCGCTGGGATGTGATGCTGATGAGACCGACAAGTTATGATGTAGAGCTCAAAATCAGTACACGTATAACCTATACTCTTATTTAATTGTCAAATCATTTATTTATTTCTAAGATGATTTTTAGCGATGCATGTTTTATGAAATTATATTATTTTAAATTATTTATGTTTATGTGATGCACGTTAAAGGTTTTCTTGAGTTTTATGTTTCAGGCGGTTACTCGATGCGAGATCGAGGAAAAGATCGACGAAGATTTTCGGCAATTTTAATATTGTATTTTATTTTAAGTTAGGATTGGGGCATTTTAAACAATTTATTTAATTTTTACATTTTAAAAGCCTAATTGATTTATTAGGTGATTTTATGATTTTAAAGTTTTAAAGATTGGTAACTTGTACGTTTTATTTTAAACTAAGAGATATTATTTAAAGTTAGAGGAATGTCAGTATTTTAATTAGTTGTTAATTATTGATTAAGCAATATTTATTCCCTAATTATTAAATAACACACACACACACACAACGAGACACACATACATACACGTTTTAACACATATGCACACACACCATCTCTTTTCTTTTTTTTTTAAAAGAAGAAGAAAAACCTAGGGTTCTTTGCTAGAGAGCAGCTGCCCCTCCCCTTCAGATTTCAGCATATTTTTTGTGGAGTTTTCTTAAAAGGAAATCATTCCACGGTTGTCCCGGATCAACCCTGGCTTTCTTCCCGCTTCGGTATTTCAAATCTTCAAAAGGCATGTATATTCTTTCGTTTCTGCATCGATCTTGTCATAATAAATATTTTGATGTTTATTGTATGAAAACCATGTGAATGTTATGAAAAAGTTTGAGAAAAAATGGTTGGATCGATTTTGAAACGTTTTTGGATCTCAAAACTCGAAGTTTGCTGTCATTTTAAATACTGCGACTTTTCGGTCGACCTTTTGGAAAAAATTTTGACATATAAAATGTAGAACTTTTGATACCTTCGATTTGACAGTAAATTCAAAATATTTGGATAAGAAATGAGTGAGTTATGAACGTTTTCGTAGGACTGCTAAAACTGCGATTTTCTAAAAATACGTTTTTGACGTGTTCCTGAAGTTTTATTGTTTCGGGCTTTGTTGGGCGTCGACGGGTGATCGCTGCCTACGTTTAGGTGATCGAGAATGATGTTGGGATGATTGTTGGTGTTTCGTTTTGTGTCATTAGGCATCGGGTTGAATTAGAAGTCGTATGAATGCTTGGTGCCAAACGTCGTGTTTACGGATTTGTTGCTTGTTTGCTGTGCGTCGTTGTTTGGTGGAGTCGAGTCAATGCCATAGTGTCCTAGGATGAGTTTTGAGGCATTTTTCACTATTTGTGTAATTGAATTTGGAGACAATAAGCTTCTAAGTTGCGGAGTCCAGGAGACTCGGCGCCCGAGCGGTAATGTTTTACCGCCCGAGCGCAACTCCTTCTGTCCGAGGGTAGGCTTCTAGTAGTCCTGGCACTCGAGCGGTAATATATTACCGCCCGATCGCGGCCCAATCAGTGAGATTGTTTGGTTTCCACTTCTTTTCAAGTTCAAATAGTGAGTTCATGTCTTCTACTGTTGGGTAATGTTCACACATCACTTTAGAGATTTTTCGGGGTTTGATGTCATGAGTTAGTACGATGATTTAACGAGGTCAAGTCCCGAGTGATCTAGAACGTCATAAGCTATTTATGTACTTCGGTGGTGAACACGATTACCTACCCCTAAGTTATGAAAGTTAAGTGCATGTAATCATGTCAGTATGTGCAGCAATGGCACCAAGCGAGATCCAAAGAATCCCTCAACGCCAAGTAAGTATGTTCGGCGTGCAAGAAAATACCTTTATGTTTTTGAGGTATGCTAAATGTCTTGTGACCAAATTTACGTATGGGATTGGAAAGCGGTGAAGTATGACCAGGAACCAATCCACCCCGTTAAAGCATGAACGGGTTTCGATTAGGATTGGAAAGCGGTAAAGGATGACCTGGAACCAATCCACCCGTTAAAGCATGAACGAGGATATCATGTATGTGGTAGTGGGTCTTCCCTGTTAGCCCAATACTGTGGTTTAGTCTGATCAGGCGCATTTATGTATGGGTCACTTGCTTTGAAACATACCTCTACACAAAATTATGAAGTTACGTATTACTTGATGCCTCCAGTTTATACATGTTGAGTTTTTAGACTCACTAGAATTGGTCGATGCAGGTGAGGATGCATTTGAGGAGACGAAGGGTGAGGACCAGTGAGCTGGCTTGGACTGAGCGAGAGGATAAACCCGAGGACCGCCATGTTTTTAAGAATTTATGAAAGTTTCAAATAATCTGATTTCATGTTTATTTACGATATTCTAAAACAAGTATTTTCATTAGCAAAATTTCTATGGTGATCTTTTATTGCAAATACTTTTAGATGGTTGCAAACTTGAGTGTGGTTGGTTTATGTCAAATGTTTTTAAACGAACGAGACCTTTTAATGCAAATTTGAAAATTTATTTTATATTTAAGAAATTTTTTATTTTTCTACAAATTTTAAGTAGTGTAAAGTATGGTACGTTACATAATCTATTTGTAAACTTTGTTTTTAAAAGTAATTCATTTTCCAAATATATGATGATGTATACTGTAGTGCAAAAATTTCAAAATACTTCTTTTTTCTCCTATATGTTAATTGAAATTATGAAATGCATATAAGTTCTAATAAAAAAAATCATATATTTCATATCTTACGTTAAAAAAATATACCATATTTTGAAATAATATGTTTCTTATTTATATGAATTTTTGAAAAAATATGAATAATTATTTTAAATAAATTAAATTTTGTTGTACAAAACTACGAAATAAGACATTAAAAAATATACAATGTTTTAAAATTTAGTTTTACATGTTTCAAAATATATTAATGTACAATGCATCCTATTTAATTTTTAAATCAACTTTTGAAGCATTTAAATGATTAAATATTTATTCAAAAAATGTTGACATTTAAAATAAAAATAAAAATCGATCACCTAGTTGATGAACTCTCATTGAAGTCATTAAATATTAAATGTATATAGGAAATTGATGGTTTTATCAATATGACAATTTTTTGGGATATTTTGTATAATACATCAAAGTAAATAAATGATTGTTTTACCAAGAAAATATTGTTTAACATTACATTGTGGATATAATTCCAAATATTGTAAAAGATACTTACGATTCTCACTAATGTTATGAGTTGATTGTTGAATCATTGTAGTTGGTGCAACAACATTACTATTACCAAGATTAGACTCATCTGGAATTGATGATCTCTCGTTATTTTGTCACTTTCGATAATTTGCACAACGGAGAGCCAATTCCATGCTCCTTGCATCCTCATTCATTGATTGTCGTCTAGTATGTTGGGACAATCTCCAATTTATTTGTTGAGCCATTGAACAATATGTACATATTGTAAGCGTGTTGTACATTTTTCATATGAAAAAATTCACTTATAGGCCATGTAAATATTTTTTTAACTATGTATTATACAATGCTGGTTTGAAGTAGAAATGGAGGAAGTCAAATCCATTCTTCTAATTTGGTAGTTTGATCGACGTCGAGCAAGGTAAGATTGTCGTCGTTGTTGGGTGATAAAATGTATTCTTCCACGATTGTTATGCGTTAGCATCTGTCGCCTTTCAATGATGTAAGAGATGGAGTTAGAATTTGTCATGTCCTGCATAAATTACAAACCAATAGGTAATGTGCTTATGAAAATTAGAAAATAATAGTGGAATACATTTAACGAAAATTTAAATGAATATTTTTTGCATGTACATACATGTCATTGTCGTCAACTATTTGAGGCTATATCTTACTCATAAGTCATCTTTTTTGTCTAAATATGAAAGATATAACTATATATTATATATATATAATATATATATATTAATGCTATTTTATTGTGTTGACTGATCATGAATGTAATTGATTCTGAAAATATAAATATTTTTTTATTATAAATTTCCACTACTGTATTAAAATATTTACTTGAAAATATGAATAAAAAAATTGCATACCTGCACAGACCTTCTTTGTTTATTTGTTACGTCATTGTTGTTTGGTGCATGTTCTCCCGAACTCTTGGCTTCCATTTTTCAATGTGCAAATATCTGCAAGAGAAACGTATTGTCATTTCATCAAATTCGAGCTAAAGCATCACCTAAAATACTGAATTAAAAACCCAATAGTTAAACTATTTAAAGAATTTAGAAAATCATGACACAAAATATGATAAATTTATTGCAAATTGTGAAGAAGTATTAGTAAACAAACAGTTTGAGAAGCAGAAGATTAATGTCAATTTTTTCTTTTAAACAAAAGATGTAAAAGACATTTGCTAGGCAGAATCATGAATAAAGGTCCAAAATTAGCGTAATTTTTGACTTTACTTATATCTATTTCTTGCATTTCATTTTCCTGCAAGAAAAATTAAAAAATGTAAGCATATCCATAATCCATCAGCTACAGATAAGAATTAATCGGTGGTTTATGAACATCAACGACCATTTTTGTACACACAATACCCTCAGCACTTTTGCCTACAGAGTCACTCGAGAATGATGGTGAATGAGAACTTGAAATATTATTCTCCTTTAAATGCTTTGAAAACATAATCAGGAAAAATGGTCAATAAGAAATTTTGATGAAGACCAAATTTAAAGATATCAAATTAGGAAAAAAAATGAAAACGTCAATTTTTGAATTTGATTATTGGAAACATTAATAAACACCAAAGTAAGAATAAAAAACATAGAACATAAAGCAAATATATTATATTGTTTGTTGTATTTCTAGCAAGAAAATATAGAAAACTTTTCCAATTCTAAAAATAAAAATATAAATAACCCAAGAAATCCATATGTTTACCTTTTTAATTGAGAATAAAATTACAGATCTTAGCTTCTGTGTAAGATCTTAATCTGGATTTTTTAGGATCTTTATTTACTACAGCAATAGTGAATTCAGCAAAATGACTCCTTCATGTCGTATGGAAGCGACGCATAATACAAACTTCAAACCACATATTAATTTAGTGGACAAAATGATCACAAACATCACCATACCAGGAAGAAGCTTCTCATGATTGGCCACACAAAGAAACAAAGATAGATGGTTGCAAACATCACAGCCTTGAGGTTAAATCAAAATATACCTATCAATCAAGGTTAAAGTATATATTGTCATAGAAACCTTCAATTTCACCATTTCACTGCTATAGAAAATTAAAACTAAAGGAAACTTTGACAAGAGAACATATCATTTGTATCCGCCAACCTCAAATGTATTGCTCCAGAGTTCTCTTTTTGTTATTTGTGAAAACATATCAATCTTCCATGTATACATTCCATATAACTCCGAAGGTTTTGGTCCTGCAGCATAAGAAGATATACAAATTAACAATGATGATGACAGAGTTGTTGTATAATGGTGCAGAACAGATTCATCTAATGTTCTATGCTATAAGATGAACATGTAAATTTGAACATGCAGGCACGCCATATCCAAATCCCAAACTACGTCAGATACTTAATAGCTTGAAATAAGACAATAACAATAACAACCTCATGACAATGAAAAGGATATCACAGGTGACATTAGGATAAATACTTGAAGTGTAAGCAACTAATTTACGGACGTGACTACAATGCAAAAAATATTTACGACCTCTTACACATTATTGCACGTGACAAAAAAGCCAACTCGAGCAAGCTATGCTAAGTATAAAGCATCACTTAATAGTTAATACATGAAAGCCTAGAGATATTGACTCCTTTTAGTTGTTGTACAATGGTGCAGAACATATTCATGTTATTTCTGTGGGGACCCGGACGCTAATTCATTTCTTAATCGTTCTTGGGAATATTTGTATCAATTAAATAAACTGGGTCTAAATTTTTATTTTTTATAAAAATGCGGAACATAACATAGTCAATCTGATATACATATCAAAAGTTAAAGTACATGTCTTGTATAATAGTATATCATAAAAAACTACTATTCTTTCAATACATATCAAGTAATGAAAATAACTCTACTTCTGGGTCTGGATCTCCACGCTAAAATATAATCTCTCGTCCTCTTCTTGACCCTGATCCTGTCCCACCTGTTGCCATGCACACATACAAAACACAACAACAGCCGGATAACTATGGTGAGAATATAATCCCAGTATAAACAATGCATAAATGCAATCATATAATAGCATATAAGAAAGCATAACAATCATCAATAACATGTATCAATCTGAAACATGAAATGATATAAAACAGTAACTCAAACTCATATCTCTGACTCGACTCTGATCTAGTCTAGTCTAGGGATCTCGGTTCCCGGACGTTGGCACATATATCGAATATCATCAATAGAAGTCGATCTATTCCTAAGCAACATAGATATACAATCATCCAATGTCTAGGCACCTCTGCCCAAGACTTGGCACCTCTGCCAATGACTCGTTCTCGTAATATATCTTCTATTCTCTGCTATTATATAAATCAATAGAATAGACATATACATTCAAATAATACAAAGGTATTAAAACAATAACAAACAAGTATGTGATTTAGGGAAACTCAAGTCAAGTCTAACTCGAGCTAATCTCCCGTTAACATTGATTTATACCTTTCGTTCGTTGGTTTCTGGCTCTGTTGAAGTCTCAAATACGAAGCCTGTCAATACTCAATATGGCAATTAAAATATCGAGGAGTACAATATCAATATACCACTCAAATCAATACTGGATATAATCAGAACTCAATCTAATTCTATTTCAACGGCATAACTGCACAATCTCAATATACCCAGCAATACAAATCAACAAATATCAATCCCCACAACTCATAATCGATAACAATACAAGTCTGATATCAAATCTCAATCAAATCCATTTTGAAAAGCATAACAATTTCATACAGTATCTGTTATTTAATTCGGTTTCGATTATACGATGTCTAATATCACAAGAACACCATATATGAATCATATCTTATTCCTTCAATATCATAATTTCAAATCATAATAGAAATCAATAAAACTTACGTTCGTATGAAGCTCTTGTTGAGAGGATCACAGTACTGCACTCAGATTCAAAATCAGATGGACGTGTCTTTCGCAAATCAAAATCTAAACTATAAAAAGGCGTAAGGATTTTCCGTAGGCCGTAGCTTTCTCGTTTCCTTTTTCCAACTTCTGAAGAACAATTGCAATTTGCGATATACGCGAGACCTACTGGTCTCGTCACTTATCTTCTCGGCAGCTCGTGCATATGCGCGCACCATCGCCGCGCATATGCGCGAGACCTAATATCTCCGCACATTTTCTCTGCACATGCTCGCACATATGCGTGCAAACTCTTCGCGCATATGCGCGAGGTCTTCTGTCCATCTCATGCATATGCGCGCATCGGTGCCACGCATATGCCCGAGGTGTTCTGTCCTCGCACATTCAATATCACATGCCAACTCAAATCAAGTCTCGGAGTGGTCCTTCATAATCATATCAATTTAAAATAAATAATCGCAGATTAACATGATATAAAATCTCGAGCATTACAATTTCCTTCATTTGACTTACAAAATTCTTGGCTTTTTTCTAACCTCTGAGCATGATGCTAATTACCATTATGGCCACATATTTAAGTTCTACCTTTTGAATGATGAGATAGTGCATACCAAGAGTCTAAATTAGTATTCCTTTATCTTGTTTAGTACATAATACCAGCTAGATAGCACATAACTTCATATAGATATACGAAAAATTAATTCTATTGGTAAAATATTATGTTTTTTGTTTAATAATATATGACATATAATTTTATAATCTAGTACTACTTTAGTATAGTCACTGATGACATACCAAACTGTAAAAGAACGATATTTAATGTTCTCTATTTAATATCTAATAAGATAGCTTTATACTATAGGATTACTATTGAAAAAGAGGCCTGACATAGAAAGAGACCAAGGTAATTTGTATGACACCATTGCCTTTAATATATAGTGATAGATATGTTGTAGTAATGCGAAAAGGGATGCAATACCAAGAGTTTAAGGTAGTTTCTGTAATACTCTCTCCATATGTAGTGGTAGATGTACAAAAACTTAAGGGGGGGGGGGGGGGGTAGTATGGCACAGTTCCTTTAATATATGGTAATAGATTGTATGGCACAGTTCCTTTGATTATACTAAAATAATCTTTTCATATCTTAATCCAATGTTTATTCTCCATATTCTCTAACCTCCTTCAGCTCATTTAATACCTAAATCCACACATGACAATATTGAACTTCTAAATCTCAGAAATCCCCATCCTTATTAGGAGAAAAGATAAGCCGATTATAACATGACTATCAAAGCATATGCTCCTGATAAGGTGTGTTGTTTGCACTTTGCAGTTTGCAGGGCGTGCAACTCTGCCTCTAGGTAATAGCTGGAATAATTATATACTCAACCTGTACCACATCATAATATATATCCAGCATAGTTATTAACCCCATAATTCCAACGTGGATTAGAAATAAATTAATTGAATGCCCCTACACTCATATATATAAATTGGTATTTTAACAGAAGTTTCCACTCCAAGAAAACACATTTTTATAGGGTGAAGGGCGTTCGTATGGTCTAGAGCTTGACATGTTTTGCATTCCTCCATTATTTTCTGTTTCTTTTAATTAAGAATTGATAATTAATCACCGTAGTAAAATAATTATTAACATGGAGTTGATCGACTAGCTAGTCATGACCCATGGCTTTTTAAACAAGCAAGGCACTCCATCCCGTCTTAAATTAAATTAACCAAAATAATAATAATAATAAAAAAATTAAGCTGCCTTTCCCATTCCCATTCCCATTCCCACAACCACAATTTCTTCCCTAATAAATTAAGTCATTGTCACTAGTTCAAATTGGTATCAACTTTTCAATGCAAGGTATAAAATAGAGTCCAGACTCAGCTTAAAAAGTTTGACAAGTGGGTGCACAACAGAACAATTGGAAATTACTTAAAAATAAAACACTCTAAAGATTGAAGAATATTACAGCTCATGAAAATCAAATTCTGGAATGGACTAAGACAAACGTGATTCCAGAAGCAATGAAGAGAATATAATTTTTGGGAATGATGCTGAGAGAAAGTGGTCTATGACTTTTACTGGCCAAGAAATTAGCAAATTCAATAATAGGGTCAAACCAACACTTTGATTTGCTAACAGCTCCTGGTGGTGAGGCTGTGATCAATCAATTGGAAATGGATGTGCTTGGTATATCGATGAAAGTGAACATCATGAGAATTGACTTAAAACTGCCCTTTCCTCTAGAACTAGAAGTGTCACAAAAATAAATTCCTTTATAACAGATGGAATTAGAAGAACATATCAAGCAGCTCGATCTTTTCCATTCCAACTACCCAATAATAAAGATAAGCAAATCAATCCCAAGAGTAAGCAAAGTAAATAAATGCACGACGATCATGAACCTAATGACAAAAGGTTTTCAGAACCAATTAACCAAATTGACCCCACGAATAGATTGGGGTGTTGCTCTTTATGGGGACAACAAGATTCTGGGCACCAATATAAACTGCAAAAATACTAGCAAAAACAGAGCAAATGAATCAAGACTGCTATTTTCCCCATTAAAACTTCAAACTTCGTCCACCTACTGTGCCATACCAGCAAAACGCACAAGGATTCAAGAGGAAAACAGATTTTCTGGGAAACGGCTAAAGAACCTGACAGAAAGCGAGATTAGCGAAATCCATCTGATTAATTGTGAAAAAAATAAACCAGCAAAGTGATTGGAAAGACGATACCAGGGCAAACACACGACAATGGAGGGTCGCGGCGAGTGGCTCGCGGTTGCAGCTTGGGCGGCGTCTGATGGGATAGCAGATGGAGCAGCGACGGATTTTGGATGGGTGAGACGACGGTGGTAGAAGGAGCTGAACTTGGAAGGATCATGACCAGCATAAATGTTATTCTAGATGGCAAGCACTGTGTCATAGTTCCTTTGTCACTTTAACAAATTTATGATGCCGATGGCCAGCCTTGCAAGATGCCCTTTTGTCCAAGGTTTCATTGAAGGTAAAGGCATGGAAATGAAAACAAAGGGTTTTTCCCCCCACAAAGTTGACCTGAAGAAGGTAATAGCTACCTTCAAAAAAACATTTTTCACTTATTTTTTAAGAAAAAAAAGGGTTTTTTTTTCTCCAATTGATATTTTTTGTTGAAGTAAATGAATACTTATGCAGAGGCCCGTATTTCGTATTTGTAAATTTGCGGAATTATTTAATTTTTTTTAAAAAACTAAATAACTTGCCTCATTCATAAAATAAACCGATGAAAAGTTTAAATGTTTAAAGTAGCAGCGGAAGTAAATATTGTTTTTCAAAACAACAACTTAAAATAATTCATCGTAACAAAATAAGTTTGAGCATAAAATAATAAATAAACTGAAACATGAGGTCCTCGGATTCCTACTACTGCCGACCCAAGCTAGCTCACTGGTCCCCGCCCTCGGTCCCGACCTCATCAGTACCTACAACAATCAAGTCTAGTGAGTCTAAGGACTCAACATGCATATATCATGGATAAAAAGTAAATATATCATAAAAATTCGGTGTAACGTAAAAATATCGTATCGTAAAACGTAACGTGAAAATCGTGTCATGAATAATTATAAATACGTGCATATCTGAAAAATCGTACGTAAAATGTTTGCTCGATAGAGCCCTGTCATAAAATAGCATATCATAATTTTTCTGTTGAGATAATGTTCTACGCAAGTGGCCCATAACATAACATAACATGAGTCGTCTGATCAGACTAAACCACAGTATACTGGGCAGTAGAGATCATCACAGCCCTTGGACTGGATATCCGTACCCATACATGAACATGAACCGGTCGTGAGTCACTGGGTGAAGTAATAATCCCATAAGCTGAAATCCCATAAGCATGAGGTGGCCACAAGACATATCGCATATATCTCAAAATAAACATTTTATATTTTTATGCACGTAATATAATTAAATTCCTGCATTATTTTATCAATTGATTTGGATCGTTCCCAGGCTCGCTGTGACCTAATTATAACATGAGAAACATGTAAATAAACTTAACTTGAGAATAACTTCGTAATGGAACCCCAAAAACGGGGCCAACTAGACCAACAACTTAACTTCTAACCATGACTCCGTACCAACCCGAACCAACATCGAACCATTGTTTAGTCATGGTAAAGATACGCCTAACATGATGAAATAATGCTCCTAAGAATAGTAAAACTCGAAATTTGGTGAATGGAGGCCAAAATCGTGAAACGCTCTTTCGAGAGTCACTTTGGCACATCGCACCGTAAATACTCGTACGACCTCTAAACTTAACCAAATCACAAACGGCCAAAAACATGACCTTCCTAACTCAATAACGTACTATCCAATCCAAGGCCATAGGCTAAAAGCAAACCAAGAACTCGTACGTGACCTCTGAACCGCAGCAAAGCTGCTGTAACATTCCAGCGGCAGCAGCTGTGCTTGCTTCGCTTCGATTACAAGGCTAATGGTCATTGGGACTTGAACCACCGACCAGAGCCTCTTCCCAACATCCTAAGGTATGGCTTGAACCATGACTAAGGGCCATAGGCCAGCCATAATCCAAGCAACACCCGAAACAACGCCACACTCCCACCCAAGAGCCAAGCTGTGCATGCTTGGGGTGCAGCGCTTCTCTTGCTGTCTTGGTCACTCCAATGGCCATATGATAGACCATGGCATGATCTAGACATCATGAGGTATTGTGTGAACCATGGCTAAGGGCTAGAAGCCAACCAAGATCCACCCAACACCATAAACTCGAAACCTTACTCACGTGGGAACAAGAAAAACGAAGGGGTACTTGTCTTGTTTTTTTTTTGAAAACCCATGGAACCAAGGACCAAGTGAAACGTCTGCCTTTTTTATTGCTTAAAAAGTCCTAGAATTTTTTTTAAACACTCACTTTTTTGGCCATGTACATTTACCACATGAAAATATTTTTATAAAATATTTTATCCCTTTTTAAAATAAAATACCAACCATCTAGCATTTTAAAAATCAAGTGCAATAGTCATAAAAAGAAATCGTCAACTGTTTTACCAACCCTAAAAAGCAATAAGTTTGAAAAGTATAGCTCATACTAAACCTCTCAAAAATCTCTCAAAACATAAATAAATAGTCTTAAAAATCTTCAATCATAAATCATGATTCATTAATCGTAAGTGCGGAAATAAGTAGGTGCGCTGGTCCTCGGGTTGTGTGCGCCATCAGTCCAGTCATATCATCCGTCAAGACTTCCCTCAACTTCACCTGCATCCATCACACGTAGTGAGTCTAAAGACTCAACACACCGTAATCTTTATAACAAATAATACGTAATACAGACAACATATAACAGTGAAAAATACTTGTACTTAAAATATCGTTTCGTGAAGTTGCATAAACATAAAAATTTTCGTAAAATACTTTTCATGACATGCAAACATAAACTTTAACCTTTTCCTTTTTACTCAACATGACATAAAGCCTTTAACATGATCATAAACATTTTTCTTTTTTCCCTTTTTTCTTTGCTGGATTCATATCATTAATTGTTACTTTCCTCCTCATGAATAAACCTCAAAATTCGATGGATCCATCTACATGTAACCACAGTACTGGGCGGCGGGGACATCATTGACACTCTCACCGGTCAACTGAGCCTTGGCCTATCCTCTTTCGAATAGAAATACGATCGTCGGGCTCCCTCTGGGGCCTTCTCCCATAAATGGGCTCCCTCTGGGGCCTTCACCCCTCACGATATTCCCATTCTTACCTCATACCTCATGTCCTCATATCCTCAATGGTAACAATAGAAGTACGATCGTCGGGCTCCCACTGGGACCATAACCTTCACGATATCTTCCAACGTAACCACGTAATAGTCACAATAACTTCACTTCCTTCAACGTTTCTTATTCTCATCACTTTAAAAAAATCATGCATTACATATAATTTTGTTTTTGAAACCAATCATGCAACATGTCTTTTAAATGTCTTCCTTAGTTCATAAAAATCTCATAGATATTTAAAAATCATAATTTAATCATGAACATTTCATAAACATTTAAAAATATTCATAATATCATAAAAACAGCGTTTAGGGCACTGCCATGACCTTTACCCAAATTTAGGTGTAAAAAGACTGTTTTACCCCTGGACTCGACTTTTTACCATTTTGACTTTTTTTCTTGATTTCTTGACTCTAAAATGTCCCAAATAAGTATTTACGCTTACATGAATTTTTTTCCATAATTTTATTTAGCTTAAATTTTAGACTTTTTCATTTATCTTTAATTGATTGTTTTGACGGTGTTCAAATCCGTAAAATCCCAAACTTTAATATAAAATTCCTAGATTCATAATTTAGTCTTTTTATATTATTTTAGCCCTTATGGACCACGACTCGACCTCCGTGAGCTATTTTCCAATTTTTTTCTTAGTTAAACACCCCATTTTGACACCTAAACTTCGACCCCGAGCCAACTTTCGATTTTCACGAGTTACCCCCAAACCATGTTGGTCCAAAACTTGACCAACATCCTAAAGTACCTTACTGGACCCTAAGTTCACTAAGAAACTCAAGCCCAACCCAAAAATGAGCAGCCCCAAGTGATCCCTATGCTGGCCGAGTGTCCCCAACAGCGAGGAGTCTAGTTCCATGAGTCTAGGACCTAACCAACGAGCCCAGCCCCTGAACCCACACATGTGCACTTTCCTAAGACCCTTAGGACTCGCCCTAGCCCAGCCCCTGAGCCTTGGACCGAGCCCTTCTCTTCCAGCAAGCTGCGCACTCCATGCACAAAACTGTGCTTGGCTCTCGGGTAGGAGTCCTTGTGTATCAGGATTCCTCCCAGCCCTCAAACCCGAGTCCTAGCTTGGCTAGGACTCTACTCTAGACTCAACCAAGCCCCTAGCCAGCCCTGAACCCAAGCCAAGGCCAGCCCTCCCCCTTGATAAAGAAACCCGATCCCCTAAGCCACAAGACAGCAGGAATCGTTCTTGCTTGTTCCAATTCGAGTTGCAGTGTTTGAGTGGTCCTAGGACACCTTAAATTCGTCCCTAAGCTTCACTTGTTCATCACCTATGATCATGGCACCCCTTATCATAAAAACAGTCATGAATTTGCATCAAAATTCAAGTTTTCTCATGTGTGCATGCTATATCCGAAAATTCTGGAAAAAATCAATCATGTTCCTTGTGCATACAATAATTCAAACAATAATATGATATGATGGATGAGAAAAAGAGATGTATGGCGTGCCTTTGCAGTTTTATACGCTCGAAAATCCGTTGACGACGAAGAACGGGACACAACCTTGGCTTGTTCTAAGTTGCACCCTTCGAAAATCTCTTCTAAAGTGTGAGTTTGTGTGCCGTGAGGTTTAAGAGAGGGGTGGGGAGAGTTTTTCAGAAATAAAATAGGGTGGCCGATTGTTTGTGTGTAAAGTGTAGGGTTTTTAACATATTAAATACAAAAAATATACTAATTAATTTACTAACTAGGCCTTAGGCCTATTAAACCTTTATATTAATCCCATTAATCCAATTAGGATTTAAATAAAATATTAACAACGTTTTTGTTTAAATAAGGTTTTTGAATTCATTAGCCAGGGTTGCCAAAAAGCTCGTATTTTAGTTGGAAAACCAACACCGATAAAATTTACGTCCCGGCGTATAAAATCACCTCAAAACCCCTTATTTCAAAAATATTAAAAACCATCAGCCATATTTTAAATAATTAAGAATAATTATTTAATAAAAGCATTTTACATTTTCAGCCCTCTGTCCTCGTTCCTCGATCGACACTTGAATATTCCTTAAAAATAAATGTTTAATGCAACCATGAAGAAAAATAATTTAAACATATCAATATGCACCACATAAATAGTTAATGCAATTAGAACAATCAATTCAAATACAAAAGAATTTAATAATTGCATGCACGTGGTTTGCGTAAACCTTAAAATTTTCGGGGCGTTACACCAAGCCTTGAAAGGACCGACTTGGTCACGTCTTAGGCATACTAGGGAAGAGTTCTAATAATGGTTACACGCCCTAGGCCAACCAAGATCCGAACCCTCGCCTTAGACAAGCAAGAATCAGAAATTGAGACTCGAAATGGCAGCTATGAAAGGTTGTTGTCAATTGCGTGTTTCTGTGGAGAATGAACTCGAACCAATGGACCAATCTCTTCCTAACACACCCTATAACAATCCTAGATGTAGCCTTGAGCCCTTGGAAATCGAGCCAAACCCTGAATCCACAAAACCAACAAAAACCTGTGATGCATGGATGAAAGTCGAAAATATTCTGCATGTTCTGATTTTTTCCAAAATTGCTACAAGTTTCGGTTTTTGCTTCATGAATTATGAACATAAAATGGTTTAAAAAAATATGTATATGACTAGATTGAAGAGAAAATAATGATATAGACATGCCTGAAATTTGTTTGAAACAAAAACAAATTAATAAGACGACACGGCACGGCGGAGACGGAGTTCCTTTTCTTTTCTACTTTTCTCTCTTGTTTATGTCAAGAACCTCACGATTTTTCTACTAATTAAGCTCTGAAATTTTCGAGAATATGGAGTGGGAGGAAGTCTAGGAAATGAATGAGAAGTTTACTAATTAAATGAATTTGAAAGGCATGGTAAAAATCTTTCTATCCTAGCTGTTTGAGAGATAAGGAAGTTGCTATCAAGGGATTTGAGGGATATAATAGAGGTGTGTTGGCCGAAAATTATCTATCAAAACAAGGTAGAAATATTGCTTATTTAATAATTATTGAGGATTAAAAAGAAGGGAATTATCTTACCAAGAAGGGATAAGGAAATGAATCAAAATGGTGAGTTGCCAAAAAATTTAAATCTTTTAAAGTGGGTTGGCTGAAATCTAGGAATAAAATGGAGGGAAATATTGCTTAATCTTGTATTTTAAATATTTAAAGTTTTATCTACCCATTAAGTATTTTAGTGAATTAAATAATTAATTAGTCTAGGATAATAACTATCTTGCATGCATGGCTAATTCTTAAATTAAATTACTAACATGTTAAGTTACAATTTCTTAAATAAAATAAGCTTAGATTAACTTATCTCAATTGGTCACATATTTTAATTTAGGCTTTTAATTAATTTATTGGACATAAAAGAACTTATTTACTACTTATCTATAATTAATTAAATAAATCCTTAAACATTCCTTTACATTAAAATAAATTATTCTTTATCTTAAATAAATTCTAGGAATATTTTCTTATCATTAAATTTTATTTCAATACTTCAACTCCGGTCCGACCTCGCTTATTTAACCAAAAAGACAAAAACTAAACTTTTACGATTTTAAACAAATGATCATAACTCAATAAATTTTATATGAATGAATATAAATCCTCATGCATAAAAAGATCATTTTAATTTAAATAATAGTAATTATGAATGGCTTATACGTAGTCTGGTTTAACATGTTCTAAAACTTATGTGGGATTTCAAAGAAGTATCTCAATATCTTCAGTACTATTGATGGCCGAGGTGAACTTCGTAGATAAAATGAACAACATCAAATGAAAAAATTTAGAGTTCAAACCATAAAATCATGAAACTCACATCAAAGATACACTTAAACAGTAAATAAAGAAAATTGGGAAAAAATCATAATTGGGAAAAAACCATAGCAGAACAGAGATGAAAATGAAACCTTCAAAATTTTGATGGATTTGAAGTGGGATTGAAGATCAGTGTGCTATCTTCCTACTGCTACAGAGTATGACTAAATGTTTCAGCATAAATCAAGCCATATGCACAAATAAGCTTAGTTTCGAAACATAAATTCAACATTTACCCATATATCTTCAATAATTTCAAGTTTAAAAAATATAAGACAACTTAAATCAATAAATATTAAATTATTTCATCGTTTCACGTCAACACACGTACAAAAAATCGAATAAAAGACGAAAAATAATACGCTGTTATAGCAGTAATCAAAATAAAATAAATATAAAGAGGAAAAGAATTGTAATCACCATAGGGTGTTGCAGCCAAACCACCGCCGCTATGGAGGAGGGGCTGGAGTTGGGGCGTTCGAAGGACACTAAGGAGAGGATGGCTGGCGTCGAGCATCTTAACCAAGTGCTTGAAGTATGGAGGAAGACCTATACGGCGTCTGAGGTGATACATCAGTAATCAAAATAAAATAAATTTAAAGAGGAAAATAATTGAAATCACCGTAAGGTGTTGAGCCAAACCATCGTCGCTATGGAGGAGGCGCTGGAGTTGGCGTGTTCGAAGGACACTAAGGATAAGATGGCTGGCGTCGAGCGTCTCAACCAACTGCTCGAAGTATCAAGGAAGACATATACGACGTCTGAGATGACGTCAATCGTGGACATATTTTATATCTTCCGAGAGAAAAAAATTTTCTCAGTTTGTTAGGGTGCTCTATGAAGGCGCTGGACTCGGTAGCCGTGCTCTCCGCGAGCATTTTAAACTCCACTTCAATGCACTTGTTTTGGAAGGGAAGAGGCAACAATTTGAGAATGAAGTTTGTATCGTTTGGCACTTGTGAGGGGAGAAATAATCCGATTGGATCTTGAGAAAACGTGGAGAGATGGAGTGAGGGTAATTTAGGGAGACTGAAAAACAGACCAAGACACCACCATTTAGTTACTCTAATTTGCTTAACTTTAATAAATAGTAAAAGATTCTTGCATCATACATACTTAAACATACATAAACTTCATCATTTTACGTAGAGATATGTTTCAAAGCAAGTGACCCATACATAAATGTGCTTGATCAGACTAGACCACAATACTGGACTGGCAGGGAAAATCCACTACCACATACATGAGATCCCCGTTCATGCTTTACTGGGTGGATTGGTCTCTGGTCATGCTTTACTATTTTCCAATCCTGATCTAAACCTGATCATGTTTTACCGGGGTGGAGAGGTCCTCGGCCACGTTCATCGGCTTCAAAACCTGTTCATAATTGGTCACAAGACATTTAGCATACCTCAATAACATAAAATACTTTCTTTTGCACGTCGAACATACTTACATGGCGTTGAGGGATTCGTTGGATCTCGCTTGGGGCCACTGCTATACATACTTGTATGATTATATGCATTTAATTTTCATAATGTGGACGTAGAAGTCATGCTCACCACTCGAAATGACAATTTACTTATGACGTTCTAAATCACTCGGGAATTGACCTCGTTTAATCGTCGTACTAAACCATGACATCAATCACCGAAACAAATCCTAAAATGATGTGTGAACATTTCCCAAAACATAGAAGACATGGGCCTAAAATAGTGATTTAAAAAGTCATGGACAAGCGCCTAGGCGCTGGACAAAGCTGCGCTGTGGCACAGCCTAGCACCGCGGCGCTCGCAAGGACAGAGGTCTAGTGCTGCAGCGCCACAAGGGCAACACCGCGGTGTTAGACTTGCGCAGAACGGACGCTGCGGCGCTTCATGGTGAGCGCTGCGGCGCTAACCCTACGCACAACAAGCCAAAGGAACACATTTTGATACAAGTTTAAAATTCAGGCTCAAACGACCTGAAGCGATGCAATGAGACTCAACCTAGGACTCTACGGCATTGTTCCAAAATCACATAATGCCACAGAACAATGACGCACAACAAACAACACCACCCAACCCGTGAACACGACATTTTGACATCAACACGTTTCCTACTACTTCTAATGCAACCAAGTGCCTATCGACACGAAACGACGCACCTAAAATCATCCCAACCTCATACTCAATATACCTAAACGTAGCAGCGATCACCCAACATTCCCCAATGAAGCTTGTAACATATAAACTTCAAGAACACGTCAAGAACGCATTTTCATAAAATTACAGGTTGAGCAGTCCCACGAAAACGAAAATAACTCACTCGTTGCTTGTCCAAAAATTACGAATTTACTGTCCAATCGAAAGTATCCAAGTGTACTACATTTTATATGTTGAAAATGTTTCCAGAAAATCGACTGAATGTTCGCAATAATCGAAATAGCATGAGACACTTTTTCAGATTTAAAAATTTGGATCTAAAAATCATTTCAAACGTTTTCACAATATACATGGATTTTCACGCATAATAAACATCACAACACATAATATGAGGAGATCGATGCAGCAACAATAGAAAATACATGTCTTGATCTTTAAAACTACTGAAACGACGATACTGAAGCGGGAAGGATGCGAAGGTTGATCCTGGACGAACGTGGCAGGATTTTCTTGAAGAAGAAAGGACAATGGATGCTAGAAAATTGCAGAGGAAGGGGCTGCTACTAGTGCTAAGAACTCTAACTTTTCTTTTAAAAAAATGAAATTGCAAGGAAATGTGTGTATAAGAAAAACCGATGGTGTGTGTAAAAGTGTGTGTGCACATGAGTTTCTAGTTAATTAGGGAATAAAATTGCTTGATTATGAATGAAAATGTTAATTTAAAAGTTGATCCCCACTAATTTTAAAAAATCCCCTAATTAAAAAAATAAAATACACAATTGCTAAACTTTTAAAAGTTTAAAATCATAAAATCACCTAATAATTAAATTAGGCTCTTTAAATGCTAAAACTAAATAAATCATTTAAAATGCCCGAATCCTAACTTAAAATAAAATATTACATTTTAAAATCACCAAAATCGTTGCCGGTATCTTTTTCTTGATCCCGCATCAAATAATCGCCTGAAACATGAAACTCAAGAAAATATTTTAACGTGCATGAGATAAACATAAATAATTTAAAATAAATCAAATTTATAAATCATGTACCGCTAAAAATCATTTTAATTTAAATAAATAATTTTACGAAATAAAAAAATACATGAGTTTTACAGGTACTGATTTTGGGCTTTACAGATTGGCCAACGCCTAAGAGCGTGACAGAGATTTGCAGTTTCTTGGGATTGGCTAGGTACTATCAGAAGTTCATTCAGGGCTTTTCTTCTAACGCGATGCCTATGACCACCTTGATGAAGAAGAACGCCAAATTCATCTGGAGATCAGAGTGCCAGGAGAGTTTTGACAGGCTACAGCAGGCATTGACTTCAGCGCCAGTTCTATCTACGCCATCAGGGCAAGGAGAGTTTGTGCTTTGTACATATGTTTCGAAGTTCGGTTTTGGCGCGGTTCTAATACAGTGTGACAGGGTTATAGCATATGCATCTAGATGGATGAAGTTCATGAGAAGAATCATCCAACTCACGACCTCAAGCTAGCATCAGTGGTTTTTTCCCTGAAGATATGGAGGCACTATCTGTATAGGGAGAAGTGCAGGATTTTCACTGATAACAAAAATCTGAAGTACTTCTTCATGTAAAATAAACTAAACATGTGATAGAGGAAATGGATAGAACTAGTTAAGGATTACGACTGTGACATTATCTGGATAAGGCTAATGTAGTTGCGGATGCCTTGAGCAGGAAGATTGCAGTGATCACTCAGTTGTCGCTACAGAGACCGTTGCAGGCATAGATTAAGAGGTTTGAGCTCGCAATTTATGCCAAGGGCGATGCACGTATTCTTTCTACCATGAAAGTACAGTCAAAACTGAGAGACAGGATTCGAACGGGGCAGAATTCTTACGAGCAGTTACAGAAGTGGAGACAGAGGGACGAGTCTAAGGGCTTGAGTTGTATACAACTGAGGATGGGATAGTAAGATATCACGACCGACTATGGGTTTCTAGCAGTGATTCTCTGAGAGCATATATCATGAGTGAGGCCCACAACGCCCCGTACTCAATGCATCTAGGGAGTACGAAGATGTATAAGGATCTACACTTTTTATTGGTGGCCGGGCTTGAAGCGATATATTCTGTGTTTTGTCTTCAAGTGTTTGACGTGTCATTAGGTCAAGGCAGAGAATCAGAGACTGCAGGGAAGCTGAGACCACTCCCTATTCCGGAGTGGAAATGGGAGAACATTACCATAGAATTTGTGACAGGGCTACCGAGGACAGCTGGAGTATATAATGCCATTTCAGTGATAGTTGATCGGCTCATTAAATCAGCACACTTTCTACCGATCAGGAAGACTTTCACCATGACTCAGATGCATAGCTGTATAACTGAGAGATAGTCAGACTGCATGGGATTCCAGTGTCCATCGTGTCAGACAGGGATCCGAGGTTCATGTTTGCATTCTGGAAGAGTATACATCAGGAATTGGGTACTAAGCTGCTTTTCAGTACTACCTTCCATCCTCAGACCTACGGTCAGTCAACGAGTGTGATTCAAATATTGGAGGACCAAATCAGAGCTTGCATTATCGAATTCAAGGGCAGCTGGGAGCCTAATCTACCTCTCGTGGAGTTCACGTAAAACAACATTTATCAGGCATCTATCGGTATGGCTCCATATGAAGCTTTGTACAAGAGGAAGTGTAGGTCACCAGTTTATTGGGACGAGGTAGGAGAAAGGGCAGAGTTGGGGCGGGATATTTTAGTGGTCAAGATCCGAGATAGGATGAAGACCGCTCAGAGCCGACATAAGAGTTATGCAAATCAGAGGCGCAAGGATATTGAGTTTGCAGTAGGGTATCATGTATTTGTGAAAGTCGCACCGATGAAGGGTGTGATGAGATTTGGAAAGAAGTGCAAGCTCAGCCCTGTATTCATAGGACTGTTCGAGATCTTAGAGAGAGTTGGGACACTCACATACAGAGTTGCATTACCGCCGAATCTGGCGGAAGTTCGTTATGTGTTCCACATCATGATTTGAAAGTACATTTCAAACCCTTCACATGTACTGAATTATGAGTCATTGCAGTTGACGCCGAACCTATCTTTTGAGGAGAGACCCATTCAGATATTGGATAGGCATGAGTGGAGGCTCCGGAACAAGGTGATCCACATGGTCAAGTCAAGTGGCTGAATCATTCCGAGGAGGAGGATACTTGGAAGATTGAGACCGAGATGAGGAATCGCTACCCAAAGTTATTCGGTATGTCTCAAATTACGAGGACGAAATTCTGTTTAAGGAGGGAGAATTGTAAGGTCTAGGAAATTCGAACTACATAAGCTGACTGCATGCAATCTAGGGTTTTACTAAACTACGTGTTTAATTATTTTAAAGATTTAAAGGCATGATTATTGCATGATTGTGTATGTCATTTCATGGTTTATTAAGATTTCATGCATTATGACTTTTAGTTGTATTTCGCGCTCGAACAAGGAACGGAAACGGGGGATAATCAGGAAAAAAATGTTTATATTAATATTATTTTTTAATTATTTAATAATGGTGTAATCAAGTGTTATTTTTTGAAATGAGCCTTCGTAAGGTATTTTTACTCGTCGGGTCATATATATTAACCGGAACGCAAATTTCAGCAAGTCGGAAGACTTTTTTAGGGTTCGGGCAATATTTTCAAAAACACACCTAAACAAAATATTTTTTGGTAGTGTTATTGGGCTTGACGGGTTTATTTTATTGCATAATGAGCCTAAAATCCTTTTAACTTAATTATTTTAATTAGGGCCCATTATACACTAATTATTTTATTTAAACTTATACTCAAAACCATAACCCTACTCCCCATTGGTTCGCCTGCCCCCTCCCTCTCCACAGCAGCAATTTTTCTTTCAAACCCCAGCAGCCATTAGATAATCCTTCAAAGTTATGCAAGAAAACTCCTTCTACGTCTCTCCGGTTCTCGTCCTACCATAGATATCCAAGGTTTCATCGTTTTTTTTTTTTGCAAAGGAAAACCCGATTCATTTATTTTCTCATCTTTTACACCATAATACGTATTTTAAATGGATAATGCATGTTATATTTAAGCACTAATGTTTTATATCGGTTTTGCATATGTTTCTCCATGAACTCGGCTTCTTGCTTTCACGAACATCATGTTCATATTTGGTCGAGGGGTTGCTGCTAGATCAGTGGTTCAAAGAAGGCTCCACGGCAGGTGTTCAGATGTTTTAGGTATCTTGCTTGAGGCTGGTTCATGCCTTGGTAGGTGTTTGATCGGTCCTTCATGTTTGGGTAGGTTAAGGTTCGATCGGACGATTGGTGAGGGCAACGGTGCAAGGGATGCTCCAGGGTCATGGAGTGGACCCTAGTGGGTGTGTGTCACGGCTTGGAGAAGATCGTGCAATGATTGTCTTAGGCTAGGTGGAGATTGAAGGGCGTGGTTGGGTCGGTCCAAGAAGGGTTCCACATCTTGGTCTTTGTCGTAGGGTGGTCTAGTTCAGGGATGGTCCAGTCTAGAATGGGCTAGTTTCGGGTAGCGCATGGTTCAGCCCTAGGGTTTTGAAAGTTGCAAGGTGCCGATTTTTCTAGCAGCCACTTGGTCACCTTCGAGGGTGTGTTTAAGGTGTGGTAAAAATTTGAGAAAGTTTGGTTAATGTTCAGGTTGATTCGGGTTAAAACCAGGACCTTGGTCCAAGTTTTAAAACGAAGTGTAAAAATCATGAAACAAGGTTGAGGTAAGGTCTATAAAATGTTTACAAATATGTTTTTTGGTGTTTGGTTGCCTTCGGACCGAAATTTTGAGATCCAGGGGTAAAACGGTTAATTAGGATTTCTAGGGACAAAATGGTTTGGTTGCCTTCAGGCCAAAATTTTGAGATCTAGGGGTAAAACGCCCAATTAGGGTTTCCAGGGGCAAAATTGTTATTTTGCACCAGGTTCGAGTTAGCAGTCCTGGTAGCGCCTTGATCACAATTCCACATGTTTTAAAATGTTTATGTGAACATGTATATGACTTTTTATGGAAATATGAAAAAATACGTTGCAAGCTTGAGTTTAAGAAAATTTACATATATGCATAATTTTTATAAGTGATGAATATGATGACATGTTTTGAAGGATGGGAGTTTCTTGTGACTAATAAGAATTCGATAATACGAAGACATGTAAGGCCAAGGTTCAGTGGATGGGTAATATTGACGTTGATGTCCCTGTCGTCGGGTACCACGTTTATAAGTAGATGGATCCATCGAATAGAGCTGATACAAAAGTCACAACTAATTTATGAAATTCAAATAAGGAAAATGAATACGTATATGATGATATGCTGAGATAAGTTTTGACACATTATGCTTGGTTACGATACGTTTACATTTAATTTTTTTAAGATCATGAAATGTATATTGATTACAGTACTTTTAGCTTTGTGAAGAGTGTTGTGGATCCATTTATGGCATCATTGCTTCCCAAAATGGTGGAAGAACTTGTGTGTACTAGTGACTGGCTTAAAGGTGAAAAAATTAATTTATACAAGGAGCCAACAGAAGAAGAATTCAACTTTATAATGATTGAGAATAAGTGGTCACAAGTAAGTAAATATTTAATTTGTTTTGTAATTTTTAATAACTTTGAATTTTTGGCTATCATTCTTTATGAATCAAAAGATAAATTATCTTTTACAAAATGATTATTTTTTAATCGAAGTACATCTATTTATTTAGGGATTGATGTTCATGGAGAAGAATACGATTCAATAAGTTGGAGTTGGGTAAGTTGGTTCTTGGTATATATTTATAGTTTCTTGCAATGGTTTCATTTCAAGCTAATCATTAGTTGGGTATATTTTATTTTAGTTTTCATTTGTAAATTTTAATCTTCTTACTTGCTATATATTATGATTATATGATATTTGTTGTTTATATGTATCCTCATGCACAAGGAAAAATAATGTATCATTGAAACGCCCACTATTCGTTTTGCTTTAAAATATACTAGAAATTTTTTCCCCAACCATTCTACAAAATTTACTATATATATAGATATATATTTTAAAAATACTTTTGCACCATTAAAATTAAACCAAGCAACAATTACTTGAAAATCCAAAAGAAAGTAATTCAAATGTAAAATCGTAAAACGTCGACCAATATAACCTAACATTGTTTCAAAAATAATCTTAACTCTAACATTCTCTCAAAAACCTCTCCAAAGTATCATAAGCAATAAAATCTGAAAAGTAACTTAAATGATTAGCATAAGTCATAAAAATAAGTGCGGAAAAATAGCGACGGTCCTCGGGTTAAGTGAACCTTCAACCCGACCAGCTAGTTCAACCATCAAGTCCTCCATTAACATCAACATCATGCTCACCTATATCGATCACACCTAGTGAATCTATTAACTAAGCAAACCCTAACCATGATAACAAGTAATACATATACAATCCAGATGTAACAGTGAAAATAATTTTACTTAAATAGCTTTTCATGAACATGCATAAACTTATACATTTTTCCTTTCATCATATACGTATACGTTTTTCTTCGATTGAATTCGGATCGTTAATTGTGACTTTCATATTAGCTGAAGGTCGATGGATCCATCTACGTGTAACCACAGTACTGGGCGGCGGGGACATCAGCGACACTCTCACGCCTCAACTGAGCATTGGCCTTACATATCATCATAATCATCGTATTAATCACAATCATTTCACCTCTTTCAACGTTTCATATTTCCATCACTTATTAAAATTCATTCATATATGAATCATTTTTCTTTTAAACCAAGCATGAAACATGTCTTTTAATATTAATGTTTCATCATATAATTTCATAAAGATTTAAAATAAACATATTAACATTATTTACAGCATTCAGGGCACTTCCAGGACGTGTAACAATTTTAGGTGTAAAATGACCGTTTTACCTCTAGATGCAAAATTTTTCATATTATCCTCGGACCTTGTAACGACGTCCCAAATCTTTCTAAACTTAATCTATACATTTAAACACTCCCTTAATATCCTTTAGGCTTAAAATTTTGGTTTTCGATAATTTCCTCGATTCGTTTTTAAACTTAGATGTACATCTCGATTTTGACTCATTGACTCAAAACTTAACCAAAGCTTAATAACACCTAAATACACCATATTCAACCCAAACCATGCCAATCAAGACCCATGAACCCGGCTAGAACTCCTACTATACTTCAGCCCTATTTTCGAAAGAAACCCTAATTCCTATTGCCAAGAAAGCTTTGGCTCTTGCCCTTATCCAACTAGAGCAGCCCCTATCTAACCCTCCGTCGACCTTGTCCAATCCCGATGAACCCTACTGGACCGAGCCTACAAGACCTAGAAGCCTCAGCCCCTCAACCCGTCAACTATAGCATTCGCACAACTCTTCCTCTCACGCGATCCCCCTAGCCCTCGAACAAACCCTTGTTCATCCACCCTAAGACCATCATGCATCCCTTTTAAGTCTCCTGGTCAAGCCCTAAATGGCAGCTAACCACGTGGCCCTCAAAGTGTCCTCGCCGAAGAGTCCTCGTCCCACAAGAGTTCTATTTTCGACAACCCCTACCTCCTTCATGTCCAGCCCTTGTATCAGCTTGTCTAAGCCCTTAAAATCTCTTAAACTCGTCCCTTCCCATAGTCCTATGATGGCAGCCCCTTCATGCACCATTAACACAAGTTTTGGATCATGAAATCATGAGATTTGACATAGCATGGCATAAAAACGAAAATAAATTCAAGGAAACATATTTTTTCATGCAAATATACATCAAGTCCATAATATGGTGTGATAGATGAGAAAAAGGAGATTAAGACGTGCCTTTGCGTATATTACGCTCGAAAACAATTTGGCGATGCGAGGAAGTCGATGAGGAGAAAACCCTATGCTGATTTTCCTTCCAAAACTCATGAGTTTGTCCTTCAAATGTTTGTGTTGTGCGTGCTTGGTATGCTGTCGAGTAGTCCTTGCATTGTTGTGTAATGTGTGTGTGTTTTGTGTGGGTTGTGAGAGGGTTTTGTGGCCTTTTATTTCAGTTAAGATACATGGTGCAAGCTTGGACCCATTAGTCAAGTATAATAGGCCCATTAAGCCCATTAATTATTATTTAATATATTTTGTTTAAGAAAGTCTGTGAAAATATTAGTCGAGTTCTCGCAAAGTTCATATTTTCATTAAAAATGGAATACCGATTAAAAATAAGACTCGGCATATAAAGACACATCAAAACACCTCATTTTTTAAAATTCCATTTAAAATACACAACACATTAAACAATTAAAAATAATTATTTAATAAAAATATTTTCCCTCATCCTCCCTCCCTTAAATAAAATTTCTACTGAATAACTTCGGGTAGTGGCTCCTCATATCCCTCTCAGTTTCCCAAGTAGCTTCTTCCTCCGCTTGATTTAGCCACTTGACTTTGGCCATTGGAATAACCTTGTTTAGAAATCTTCTTTCTTGTCTACCTAGGATTTGTGTAGGTCTTTCCTTGTATGACATATTCGGAGTCAACTGTAGTAGCTCATAATTTAGTACACGTGAAGGGTTCGACATGGGCTCGGCTATTAAAATCTCCCTTCCTTAGAGGAATTTCGTCTCCGAAATTGACGTCACTGCGCAAACAACTCGGGATACTTCTCTTTCATATCATCCTCTGGTTCCCACGTGGCTTCTTCAATCAAATAATTCCTCCAAAGGATTTTAACAATGCCGATCTCTTTGTTTCTCAACACTCTAACTTTCCGATCCAGAATCTGGACTTTAATCTCTTGGTACGTCAAATTCGGCGTCAAATCCAATGGCTCATGACGAAGAACATGGGAAGGATTCGCAATATACTTCCGGAGCATGGAGACATGAAAAACATTATGAACTCTATAAAGATCTGGCGGTAGGGCTAACCTGTAAGCTCGATCACCGACTCTATCCAAGATCTCAAATGGGCCAATAAATCTTGGACTCAACTTTCCTTTCTTGCCAAATCACATCACACCTTTGAGAGGTGCTATCTTCAAGAACACATGATCGCCAACCTCAAACTGCAACGGCCTACGACGCACATCAGCTTAACTCTTCTGTCTTGACTGCACTGTCTTTATCCTCTCTCGAATAACAGCAACAACATCAGCTGTCTGTTGGACCAACTCTAGACCCAACATCTTCCTCTCACCAATCTCATCCCAATACAAGGTAGATCTACACTTCCTTCCATAAAGTGCTTCATACGGTGCCATGCCAATCGTCGCTTGGTAACTGTTATTGTACGTGAACTCAACAAGAGAAATTTGGAATCCCAGCTACCGGGATAATCAATAGTACAATTTCTGAGCATATCCTCTAAAATCTGAATAACTCTCTCTGATTGATCGTCGCTCTGGGGTGATATGTTGTACTAAAAGCTAACCGTGAACCCATAGCTCTGTGCAAACTCTTCCAAAACTCTGAAGTAAATCTAGGGTCACGATCAGACACGATCGACACAGGAACACCATGAAGTCTAACAATCTCTGCTATGTACTCTTCGGAATACTGGTTCATGGAATACGTCGTCTTGACTGGAAGAAAATGCGCTGACTTGGTCAACCGATCAACAATAACCCAAATAGAGTTAAAACCTTTCTGCGTTCTGGGAAGACCAGTCACGAAGTCCATCGTAATATGCTCCCATTTCCATTGAGGAATCGGCAATGACAACAATGTCCCAGCAGGTCTCTGATGCTCGGTCTTCACCTGCTCACAAGTTAGGCACTGAGAAATAAACATGGCAATATCTTTCTTCATACCTGGCCACTAATAGAGTCTACCAAGATCCTGATACATCTTGGTACCACCTGGATGTATCGAATATGGCGCGGTATGTGCCTCTGTCAAGACGTCTCGCCGAATATCATCACCAACAGGAATACAAATACGGCTTCTAAAAGTCACCAAACCACCTCCATTCAATCCAAACTCTGAATTTCCTCTCTCCTCTGCTCTGGCTCTCAACTCTGTCAACTGTAAATCATTGACCTGCTCTCTACGGATCATGTCCGTCAATGTAGCCCAAATGTCCAATGCTGAAAAGCGAGCAATGGTTCCTGGAACCACCAAAGCTATCTCCTCTCACTGCAAGTCTAACAACAATGGCTTCTGAATCATAGTACTCAAAGAAGAACTCGACCTACGACTCAATGCATCCGCTACAACATTTGCCTTCCCTGGGTGGTAGCTAATTGTCACATCATAATCTTTGACAAGCTCTAACCACCGTCTCTGACGCATATTGAGTTCTTTCTGAGAAAACAAATACTTTAAACTCTTGTGGTCCGTAAAAATTTCACACTTTTCGCCATATAAATAATGTCTCCAGATTTTCAGGGCGAAAACCACAGCTGCCAGCTCCAGATCATGCGTAGGATAATTCTTCTCGTAGTCCTTCAACTGGCGAGAAGCATAGGCTATAACTTTTCCATGTTGCATCAGCACTGCACCAAGACCCTTCTTCGACGCATCGGTAAAAACAACAAAGTCTTCTGAACCACTGGGTAGTGCAAGTACCGGAGCTGTCGTCAACTTATCCTTCAACTCTTGAAATCCCTTCTGGCATTCATTGGACCATTCAAACTTCACAGTCTTCCTCGTCAAATTGGTTAACGGCAGGGCAATCTTGGAGAAGTCTGAAATAAAACGACGATAATAACCCGCCAATCCAAGAAAGCTGCGTATCTCTGATACAGTGGTAGGAATAGGCCACTTTTGAATCGCCTCGATTTTCAATGGATCAACAGCTATACCATCCTTCGAAACAACATGGCCTAAGAAAGAAATCTGCTCCAACCAGAACTAACATTTCTTCAGCTTAGCATACAACCTCTTCTCTCTCAACAACTGAAGAACAACTCTGAGGTGCTCTGCATGAAGCTCTCTGGTCTTGGAATAGATCAATATGTCATCGATGAAAACAATGACAAAGCTATCCAAATAAGGCTTGAACACTCGGTTCATAAGATCCGTGAAGACTGAAGGAGCATTAGTCAGACCAAAAGACATCACAAGGAACTCATAATGACCGTACCTGGTTCGGAACGCCGTCTTAGGGATATCAGACTCCCTAACCTTCAACTGATAATAGCCAGATCGCAAATCAATCTTCAAAAACACGGTAGCCCCTTGCAGCTGATCAAACAAGTCATCTATCCGCGACAACAGATACTTATTCTTGATAGTCACTTTGTTGAGCTCTCTGTAATCAATACACAGCCGCAAAGACCTATCTTTCTTCTTGACGAAAAGAACCGGAGCTCCCCAAGGCGAAGAACTCGGTCGAATGAAACCTTTATCCAAAAGATCCTGCAACTGCGTCTTTAACTCTTTCCTCTCTGTAGGGGCCATTATGTACGGAGCCTTGGAAATAGGAACCGCACCTGAAACTAGGTCAATCACAAACTCCACATCTCTGTCTGGCGGTAAACCCGGCACATCATCCTCAAAAACATCAGAGAACTCTCTCACAACATCAATATCATCAATATTCAACTTCACAATTTTATCCATATCAACAATCGAAGCCAAAAACCCATCACAACCTCTAAACAACAACCTCTTAGCCTCAAGACACGAAATAAAAGGAAGGACCAGCAAAGTACCTGCACTGGCGAGCATACCTTCCTTATTGCCATCATCTGCAAATTTCAACGTCTTAGCAACGCAATCAATCACTGCACGATAGGTTGATAGCCAATCCATTCCAAGTATAATATCAAATGCGACCATTGGAATAACAATCAAATCAGCATAAACCACTCATTCATCAATTTTAACAGAGCACACATACACAATAGATGTCGGGCACAACACATCCCCTGAAGGCAGAACAACATTGAACTGGAGGGGAAGAACAGAAGGAACTATACCCAAAGATCTCAAAAATAGTTCAGACATAAAAGAATGAGTAGCACCTGTATCAATCAATGTCGTAGCTACTCTGCCTGAAATTAAAATAGTGCTAGAGATCACAGAAGAATCATGGTTTATACTTTCCTTTGTCATGGTAAAGATGCGACCCTGAACCTTCTCTTTACTTGTTCCTCTAGGACAATCTTTGGCAATGTGGCCTACAGTGCCACATCGATAACAAGTGTGAGTACCAAATCTGCACTCTCCCTGATGATGTCTACTGCACTTGGGACACAACGGCTTCTCGGGATCAGATGGAACTGTCGGTGGTTTAGGACTCGGCTCTAACTTGCATTTCCCCTTGAAACGATCCCTTCCTCTTTGATTCGAACCCTGACCTCTCTGAGCAATGGCCTGCTGTCTCGCTTGTCTCTCTCTTGCAATGTCCTTCTCATCCAGTTCGGCCAACAAAGCCTTAGCCACAATCTTCTTGAATGTCACAGCCTTCGACATGTTGATGTCCCTTCTGATTTCTGCTCTAAGGCCTCGAATGAAATGAACACCCTTGTCTTTGTCATTGGAGGCAATGTATGGGGCAAACAGACAACCCTCCTCGAACTTCAGAATATACTCATCGACATTCATACCTCCTTGACGAAGTTCTAGAAACTCAGTCACCTTCCGCGCTCGAAGTGCATCTGGGAAGTACTTGTCGTAGAAAAGATCAGTAAACTCTTGCCACTTCAATGTCGGAACATCAACACCAACCTTGGTAGCATTCCACCAAATGCGTGCAGCCTTGACCAACATGAACACTGCACAACTGATTCTGTCTTTGTCTTCATATTTGAGATGATCAAAAATCGCCTCAAGAGCTTTGATCCACTCTACAGCTACCAAAGGATCAGTGCTACCTGCAAATTCTGGCGGATCCATCCTCTTAAAAGCAGTAAAGATCCCATCGGTTCCCACTGCCATAGCCACTTGGCCTCTACCCTGTCCTCTACCTTGACCTGTACTTTGCATACGGAGCAACTGCTGGATCTGCTCACTATGGACCTTGGCTTGCTCTTTCAACAACTTGCCGAACTCATCGACAACTCTAGAGGAAGAACTATCCTCACCCTCTGCAGCTTTTCTCTTAGGAGGCATACTCCTACAATGTGCTCACACAATACATATCAATAGATAACAATGAATAGATGTAGAAGAAGACATACCCGGACCGTTGAAAGTAGACGAAGTCATATGCATTGGTCCGAAGAACGGTGCTCTGATACCACTAAATGTGACACCTCTGACCCGTTTTAATAAAATAATAGCGGAATTTAAAATTTTCTTGAAGGAGGAAGGATAAAAAGTTCTTGACATAAAATCTTTACAAACAAATGTATATACATGATCAATGAAATGATAAAACCAAAACACAAAATATCATTTTTATGATCATATCCAAAATGCTATCAAAATATCTTCTTCCTTCCTTCTCTATATGCATATGACTCCGGCCCACAGTCCCGGCCCGTCGCTCTGATCTACATCACATGAAATAACTGAAATGAGTATAAAACTCAGCAAGTGGAACTCTTACATAGCAATGATACATATCATACTCTGAAAACATGGCTTTGAAAACATTAAATACCATCAACTCTGAAACATAAATATCATAGCATGAATAACAATAACGATGGTATTTCTCTTTTCTCTGTTGGATTGATATCTATATAGTATCTCTGTCTCTGTACCTATATCCCATCGATATAAATCGATAACTCTGAGGGATATAAGCCTATGGTCGTTGATCAACTACTTGCATGCAATCTCGGACTATGTATCTATCAATCCATAAATCATTTGAAATTCTCTCTTGGGCATTTTATCAAACACTTTGCATACTCTTTCTTTTGTATTCCCTTTTACACAATTGAGACATTCAATTGTCTCAAATATACAATCAAGTGTATCAATACATAATATGAATCAAATGGAAGGGAATAACATGTTAAAACCATTGAAAGACAATACATATATGATCACGTGAGCACAAGAATGAGATTCCACTTACAACCACTTGGAACCTTGAATCTAATCTCTTGGTTGAATTCCTACAACAATAAACCATGTATTGCACCATCATTAACCCAAAAATAACATAAGATGATCATTTAACCCAAAACATCTAACACAACTATCATGTCTAACTCCACCATCTCCAAAACACATGAATAAGAAGGAAACCCACTTACCTTAGCTCCTTAAACTCCAAAATAACCTTGTTCTAACTCCGGATTGAAGATTAATTGCTTGATTGAAAGAAAGGATAAAAAGAAAATGAAGAACCCTACTTGGAAACGTTGGAGGAGAGAAAAGAAGAGAAGGGAAATGATAGAAATGAGTGTCCCAATCGGTTAAAAAGCCTAAATTCACCCAAAACACGCTTTTATACTGTGCTGGGCGCTCGGGCGGTCATAAATTACCGCTCGGGCGCCGAAGATTCTGCCCAAAACCCAAAGTTCCAGAAGTAGTGGCGCTCGGGCGGTCATATATTACCGCTCGGGCGCCGCTCTGCGCACTGCCACGTTAAAGATCGCTTCCGAAACAACGAAACGCACGACACACTTCGGGGCACTTTTGGCTTATCTTCCACAATGATTTGAACAAAACTCAAAATAAGAAAGTTATAGCCTTATGTCATATCTTTCTAATGGAAAAGGCCTCATCTCATTTGGATCAATATACAATTTATCATGAATTTAATCGTAACGCCGCTACAATAGCACTACACATCATCTATACCGAACCATACTAAAATCATAAATCGAAACTCTTAACATCCCAACTATACTTAAACTTGACCAAGTAGTCAATAAACATACGAAATCTTAAACCGTACCGTACACCAGGCTCGGCTATTACACCCCCACTATGAGAGTCATACTCCCCATAAGTATTCAACTCCATAACCCTTTTATTGGGACATTGGCTAGCAATATGTCCAACTCCTTGACACCTAAAACATTTGATATCTCTAGAACGATTAATAGGAGTTTCAGGTTTACTTTGCAATCCATGCTTAGGCGCCTCCTGTTTACTGTCAACTTTGGCCTTGGCCACCACCTTGCCTTCTTCACGTTAACAACGTTGGAACGCCAAGGTGTTGATGCATTCCCCAAACTTGAGTGGTGCGACCAACTTCTCTCCTCTTGAGTTGTTGCTCCACTTTTATCTCCATCTGCACCATCTCATCTATATCCAAATAGTGCCTAAGCTCCACTTGGTCTTGAATATCCCTCTTCAAACCACACAGAAAACGAGCCATAGTAGCCTCACAATCCTCCTTTATGTTTGCTCTAATCATGACTACTTCGAACTCTTTATAGTAGTCCTCAACACTCTTCACACCATGTCTCAAAGTTTGTAACCTCTTAAACATTAGTAGTGATTTGGTACAAACCTCTTCCTAAGTACGCTCTTCATCTCAGCCCAAGTTTATATAGGCCTCTCATTGCATCTTCTCTTAGTGGTCAATAATTGATCCCACCAAATAAGTGCATAATCAACAAACTCAACCACTGCCAACCTAACCTTTTTTAGTTCAGAATAGTGACAACAATCAAAAACAAATTCAGCTCGTTTTTCCCATTCTAAATAAGCCTCTGGGTCTGACTTACCAGAAACGACGGAATTTTCATCTTAATGCTACCTATGGTACCATCTTCCCTATTCCCATCATCGTACCTACCCCGTACGGCTTCTCTTCTTCCTCTACCAAACCCTTTACCTCTTCCGTTCCTACCATAGTTCTCGTTTTGACTCTCCTCTTCTCCTCCCAAATCATATTCATCCTCTTATTCTTCGCATCTACCCAAAACTTTAGGCTTAGATTTATTTTCGCTTTTACTAACCTCAAGCCTATCCAACCTCTCATGTAAAGGATCCAACTCGGCCCTCATCATCCTACTAAAATGACCAAATAACGCCTCCATTTGGACCTTAGACAACCCCTGGTTCAAACTATCTCCTACCTCCCTCTCCATTTTACTTTCAGATTTTGTACCTGCAAGAAAATGTTAGTAGAAATAAAAGATATTCCTCACCCAAATTCTCACGATCATTCCAAAGAAATAACGCTCGCACTCAAATATTTTCACTCGAATGTGATAGTTCTCTCGAAAGTGTGATCAATCTTTATATTTGTAAATCAAACTAACAAGATTCAACTCGTGGACACTCGCAACTGTCTCACTTTGACTGCACAAAACCAAGAACGCTAGAATAACGCAGATCTTACAACAATAAAAAGGATAACACGTATCTGAAAACAGAAACGAAAGTATAACACAGTTCTGAAAACAGAACAAAATTTTAGAAAGATCTGAAAATAAAAACGAAAGGATAACAAAGATTTGATAACATAACGAAATTTTACACAGATCTAAAACTAGCAACGATAACTTACTTGAATAAAAAAGAACCAGAAACTCTGATACCAAATGATACAAATCTCGTACGAATTAAAAACAAACACGATTAATTGAAATCACGCCCTCAATTCAATAACGAACAAGGAACAATTGTGTTGTCCCGATCTTTTGAAACAAGCAACGATTGTGATATTCACCTATAAGATATTAAAACTTAGCAACAAATATCAACGATAGTAACAATATAATTTCATACGAACCTTCAAAGAACTTGTTTTGACAATCCGTGCGAAAAAAATTGACAAACGCCACAAATATGCAATCTTTGATAAGTTTGATTTTGTGAAGAACAAAGCAAAATGCCTTGCAGATTTGAGATAAAACCCCAAAAAACTTGATATATGTCTGAATGATCTCGTTTTTGGTCCTTTACAATGATTATATAATCAATAGAACATGAAAACGTTATGTAAAAAGTCATAACAAAAGTTGGCTAGCAAGGTTGACATGGCAGTGCGCGCGGCTGCGCGTGAACTCGCGCAACTGCGCGCTAGATTCTGCACATATGCAGTCCCCGGCGTGCGGCCGCTCCGGTTGTGGCGCCATGGCACCCGCTGGAAATGGCGTGGGTGCGCATCCCTTGCTGCCCGTATGCACGCAGTCTTCAATGCTATGCACCCGGGTGCGTGGGATCATGTGCTGGTGCGCGCGTGTTGCTATCCTCATGGTCATTTAGCACTTGAATGACATTCCAAACACTTCCATCATTGTGTAAATGTTCCTCGAACTCCTATAATTTAGACACCCAATTTGTAGGACTTCCTTAGTAGCTCACCATGAATCCTTGAAGTGCTTCTTTAAACTTCTTGCTACGTCCCCTCGTTATAGGTCCTTCGGGCAAATACAACGACTCCCATGATTTTTTGGTGCTTGACCAACCACGTTTGCATAATGGCACTACAATCGAGGGAAACCCTGAATAAATTTCCTGTAGTAGCCTGCCAAGCCTACGAAATTGTGGATATCTGATGCATTCTTTGGCTCAACCCAATCCTTAACAGCTGCCACATTTGCTGTATCCAACTCAATGCCACTGATATATATTATATGACCCACAAATACTATTTTCCCCACCAGAATTCATACTTACTGAATTTTGCAAAAAAAATTGCGACTCTGCAAGACCTACAAAACTGTATCCAAATGATGAATGTTCTCCTCATGGTTCTTCGAGTAGATAAGAATGTTTACAACTATGAAGAACTGATATAGGTAGGGCTGAAACACTCGATTCGTGAGGTCCATAAAAATCATTGGAGCATTCGTCAATCCGAACAGCATCAATAAGAACTCGTATTCCCATATCTGGTCTGAAGGTTGTCTTATGAGCATCTACATCTTTTACCTTCAGTTGATGATGCCTAGACCGTAGATCTATCTTAGAGAACATGGTAGATCCCTGAAACTGATCGAACAATTCCTCGATCCTTGATAGTGGGTATTTATTCTTGATCGTTACCTTGTTCAGTTTTTGGTAATCGGTACACAACCTCATGCTCTCATCTTTTTTATTTATGAAGAGTACAGGTGAAAAACTAGGGCATATAAATTCTTTATCAAGGAGCTCTTGAATTTGCTGTTTGAGCTCTAACATCTCAGCTGGAGCTAAACGATACGGTGCCTTAGGGATTGGCACGGTTCCTGGCACAAGGTCAATGGCAAACTCCACATCTCTCTCTGGTGGAAGGCCTGTGACGTCATCAGGAAAAACGTAAGGAAAATCTCTTACTATTGGTACATCAGATATCGGCGGAGTGGATGCATCAGGCGCTGAAATAATACTGTCCAAAAAGCCTAATACCCCTTATGAATAAATCTTCGTGCCTGCATGCAAGAGATCATGCGAGGGAAACTCCTCCATCTATCCGGCTCAAAGGAAAATTGCTCCATGCCCAACGGTCTTACCAACACTGACCTTTTCTGAAAGCAATAAGAACTATGTTCTTTGTCATCCAGTTCATTCCCAAGATGATATGAAATCTGGCATCGACAACACAATCAGATCAGCATACACTAGGTGGCTTTTAGTTCGAGATCAATATATCTGACCACACTAGTAGCTGATAATTCCTCTCCTGATGAGACTGTCACGGAGTAGTTCACGTCGAGTCCACTGGACTAGACGTCCAAATGATTAGGGAATGACTCCGAGATAAAAGAGTGAGTGGCCCCGAGATCTATCAAGGCCTTCGTGGCCACTCTCTTTATGAAAATATTTCCTGAGAGATGTTAGCACAACACACAAAACTTATATCTTAAAATACTAATCTTAACCTCAAGCATAGTAGAAAATCTCTACATAAGTCACCAAAAATACTAACTAGCACACTAATAATCCTAATCAAATTCGAAACATGCATAGCAAAAGAATAATACGGTGCTGAATTAATAAGTTACCAGTCAACAGGGTCATGTCTGGGTTCGACTCCTCTGCCTGCATGGCGAATACTCACCCATGGGCCGGCTGCCTCCACTGCCGGCAGTCCTTTAGCATATGATCGCTGACTCCATACTTGAAGCATTTGCCCGATCCCCATAAACATTGTCCCGCATGCTGGTGGTGGAACTTCGGGCACACCGGGTACTCACCATGCTTCTGTGGAGCCTTATGCTAAAGAATAGGACCCTTGCCTTTTGGCAGTCCCTGAAATAGTATCTTCCCCTGCTGTCCTTGGAAAGGCCTCTTAAACTGAGGACGCTGATGTTGCTGCTGCTGAGGTGCCTGATAGGACCTCTTGCCCTGCCTGTTGTTCTCAATGTCTCTTTGATCTTGTTCTGCTGCCAAGGCTCTTGACCTGGAAACAACATAAGTAGTAGGACCATCAACTCTCACATCACGGCGTAAGATCGGTCTTAACCCATCAATAAAATGCATCAACTTCTCTCGAGTATCATTCGCAATCAGGGGCACAAAGTGACACTCCCTCTCAAATTTCCTCATAAAATCTGCCACGCTGTTGTCTCCCTGTCGCAGCGTCATGAACTCCTTGGTCAGGCGGGAGCGTACTTCCTCAGTGAAGTAATTGGTGTAGAAGACCTCCTTAAAACCATTCCAAGTCAGTGTTTGTAGGTTTACTGATGCAGATGCGCTCTCCCACCATAGTCTGTCGTCTCCTGTCAGCAGGAAAGTGGCACACTTGACCCTGTCTGCATCCTACAGCTCCATGAATGCGAAAATTACCTTGATGGACTTAATCCATCCAGTCCGCTATCATCTGGTCAATAGTCCCTGAGAAATCCTTCAGATCCATTCTCCTAAACCTCTCATAAACCGCTTATGGTCTGTGCCTCGCCTTTGTATCCACTGCAGCATTGTTCCTCGCAAACTGTGCGAAGAACTAAGTCATCCTTGCAAGCATCTGAGGCTGCATATCTAGCGGTGGACGAGGAGGATTGACCTCTCCTCATCCTGAGGCTCTATGTCCTCATCGCCATGCTCCACGTACAATCCTATGTCTGTGATGCATACTATTCCAAAATTTACCCAACACGTAAACGCAACATGCATGAACATAATATCAATATTATAAGATGCTCATAATTGTAGCTTAAAATATGTACATGCTGAAATCATGACTTGATGATTACTACATGAAAGAATTTAAAATTTAAAACTTACAGACTTGAGGTGTGACTTCGTGAGCTTCTCGAAACTGGCAGCAGGCATAACCCTTTACAAAAACACCGCTCTGATACCAACTGTAACGTACCAAAGTTTTTAACTAATTGAAATTTGTGGAAAATAAAATTTTCTTAAATAAATAATTAACATTCAAATTGCGATAAAATAATCTTCTCGTCTAAAAATATTTGAAATAAAAACAATTACCAATAAAGTTCACGAAAGGTAATCGTTTAAACATCGTAAACAATCTCATGAAAATCAGACTATTTGAAACATACATAAAGTTCTTAAAAACGAAGGGAGTCCTCTGGTTTAACCTCCGCGCAGTCTGAGCCGGCTCATTGGTCCCCAACCCTCATCTCCTCGTACTCTTCCTCACCTGCATCGATCAAGTGTAGTGAATCTAAAGACCCAACATGTAAAAACTGGAATTAAAAAGTAATACATAATAAAACCACATGTATTTTAAAGTAGAGTGTACATACTTGAAACTTAAACGTACTTATAGAAACATAGATGTGCCATCGTTTATAAATATTTTCATAAACATACTTGCATCATACATACTTGAGCATACATAAGCATAATCATTTTTCATAGAGATATGTTTCAAAGCAAGTGACCCATAATTAAATACGCCTGATCAGACTAAACAACAGTACTGGGACTGGCAATGATGTCCACTACCACATACTTAAGATCCCCGGTCATGCTTTACCGAGTGGATTGGTCCTGGTCATTCTTTACCACTTTCCAATCCTGATTTAAACCCGGTCATACTTTACCGGGTTAGAAAGGTCACTGGCCACGTTCACCGACATCCAAACCCGTTCATATTTGGTCACAAGACATTAGCATACCTCAAAAACATAAAATATTTTCTTCTGCACGTCGAAAATACTTATATAGAGTTGTGGGATTCGTTGGATCTCGCTTGGGCTGTTGTTGCACATGCTAACATGTTTGCATGCATCTTAAATTCCATACATTAGTCATGCCTATCGTACTTATTCCCAAGTGATTAAAATTTCTTATGACTTTCTATAACACTCGGGACTTGACAATGGTAAACATCCTATTAACAACCCATGACATCGAACCCTCATGTGAGTATGAAATTTCCCAAACATTGGAGGACACGACCTCGCTTAAATCATATATAGTTCAACGTTCCCAATCGAACTTCGTAACATCTAAACTAACTTTTACTATGCTAGGACATAACGACGTAATATTACCCAAAGGAAGCAAGAGCACCTAAATTTGAAGCCGAAAAACACCAGAACCATCGCCTAAGCACTGCAGAGCAGCGCTGCAGCGCCAAACTGGCGCCTAGGCGCTAATCCACAGCGATGCGTTGCTGCCTAGGGTGAAACTGATGTTTTGAAGGATGAGAATTGGTTGTAACTGACGATATTTGTATACGATGATGATGAAGCCTAGTCCCAATTGATGGGTAATAATGTCGTTGAGGTCGACAGCCGCCGAGTACCACGGTTATACGTAGATGGATCCATCAAATTGAGCTGATATGAGATAGCTGATACGAAAGTCACAAATAATTAACTGAATTCAATCAAAGTTAATATATAAGTATATGATGATATGATGAGCTACTTTTAACACGATATGATTTCCATGACATGTTTACATTTATGCTTTTAAGTTCATGAAGCGTATTTTATTACAGTATTTTTCAATGTTGCATGTTATGTATATGTATTAGCGTTACAGGTCTGTTGAGTCTTTAGACTCACTAGGTGTGAATGATGCAGGTGAGCATGTCGATGAGGAGGCTGGAGGTGCCGAATTCTGAGTAGGAAGAGCTGGAAGTACGCACGCGAACCCGAGGATCGTGCTTTTCCGCATATATCATGTTAATTTGATAAGAGTGGACATGAAAATTTTCTCATTCATTTTATTACACTTATTTGGTCACGTTGATGATTACCAGGGTTTTTACATGTTTATTTTTACGTACTTTTATGTTGGCCGAGTTGGCAAACTTTTAAACTGCAATATTTTGATTGTCATTTGATTACGGTTATTTTCAAAGGGGTATTTTCCAGTAGTCCTGCATGCGTGCATTAAAATGGGACTTTTGGGTATTAGCCTTTTTTTAAAAAAAAATTAGTAGTATTTTTAAGTAGTAGATGTTTCACGCTCAAAGCTCCAACCTCCCCACAACATCCATGCGATGTATGCTTCTTCACAAGCAGCCGAGGAACAAATGCTCCAGTAGATGTGGCTGCCCTTCACTAGACTTTTTGGCTCACACTAGACTCTCACTAGGACCCTAAGGCACGTCCCTAGCCCCTGGACCATCCCTTAAACCAACCCCTTAGCCCTAGGACCCCTACACTCCAAACAAACCATCATGCACAACCTAAGGAGTCATGGCCGCTGTGCTTTTCCAGCATGCCCAGGCCCTATCCTATCCAACCAAACATTCCTAGGACCCTAATCCAACCCTCCGGACCATGTCTATGGTCCCATGCAGCCCCCATGACCCAAGGAACCCAAGATCAAACCCTTTCCCCTCTCACCCTTCCTTAGATTTACGTGTGCAGGTGTGCTACCCTTGAGGCGTTCCTTATTGTTATATCCACTGCAAAATTTACTTTTAGACATTTAGTTCGACTCTTCAATTCCTTGGTTTGCATCCCTCCCTCAACAATTCATAGAACGTTAAGGATCTTTTATGAAAATATGAGATACACAACTATGGAATTTGAAAACCATCATCCTTTCAATTTCACATAACATCAGCATGCATACAATATTATTATGGAATTGAATGGTGTATGAAAGAGAGTTTGAAAACACGCCTTGATTGTTTATGCTTACGAATCACGAGCGACGGTGCACCGAGAGACGAACGGGGTGCGAATTTCCTTTTTCCCTTGCTTCCTCTATGTCTTGGCCCCTTCCTAGGACTCTAGTTTGTGTTTGTGCTACCAAGTGAAAGTGGCCTGGGTTTTGGGGAATGGTAGGGTAGGATTTTATTTAATTAGTTATTAATGAGCTTAAACTTACTTAATGGACCCTAATTATTTAATTAAATCTTTTCTAATCTAGATCCAATTAAAGAATTAATTAAATACTTACTAATCCTACTAAAAGTCCCATCAATATTTACAAAAAAAATTGTGATACTCGTTTATAATACCGTATGGCCGAAACTACTCATTTTCTTCATAAAAGTTCGTTACCGATTAAATTCGACTCTTACTATAAACATGATGTTTCCTAATTTGGACTTACTAAATTAGAGTTTCTATTTATAACATTCTAAAAGTAGAAACCTTATCAAGTTTTCCCGATTCTCTCGTCTTTTCTGTGCATATCATATTCAATTACAGAAAGTTCACATTCTTAACATTCGATTAAATAACTATTAAACCATGCAAATTCTTAAACATGCTTCTAGACCACTCATTTAAATAATTTCAAATAAATTTTCATGCATGAATGTGATTAGTATGTTTAGGTTTTCTGTATTTACAATTCCTCCCCCTTAGATAGAATTATTTCCTCGAAATTTTTTCTAGTCTTGATTATTGAAAAGTTTATACTCTCACATTCACTTCATGCTTAACCGCTTGGCTTAAATTTTGCAATATATCACGATTTCGCTGCGTACTCTGATGCTCTGCCTTACTTGCTGGCATGTCAAACATTCGGACACAAAATGCAAGATGTCTCGCTTCATGCCCAGCCACCAATACAATTGCTGGAGATCCTTAAGATAGCATTTCAACCCTTAAAGTTTCGAATTTTCTTCATTTCGGTCCTTAAAAATCACGAAAATTGCTATTTCTATCCCAATAAATTTTCAATGATATCTCTTAAATCAATCTCAGGTGGAGCATGCGACATATTCTCCTCTAAGTTCTTCGGTATCTCAATCAATTCCAATAACCAAGTTAACATTTCATGCAATAAAAGCAATATAAAAACATTAAACAACTAAGTTACCAGTAATCAGAGTCGTGTCGACTCGGCTTCAGCCGCCTCAACGTGCATGACATGAGCCCTACCAAATGCGGGTGCCTATAGCTTAGGGAAATTGAAGACGATATGTCTTTCCTCTCCACATTTGAAGCACTTTCCAGAGAACAATAGACACTTGCCATAATGGTGGCGGTTGCATTCCTTGCACAAAGGCTTCACATCATTCTTTGGCGCTCCCGGTTTATGTTGATCATGTCCTTTGCTAGTCCACGCGAAAGGCTTCTTATTATGCTAACTCGATTTTTGGGCACGGTTCCTTAGACAACCTCGCATCCGATTCTAGCATCCTTCCTAAAAAGATGGAGGCTAAGGGGGGCGACGTAGAGCACCGCATTGGGGCTCGAAGGCATTCGTTCCCCCAACGAGTTGATCTGAACACATATTCCATTTTGGAAGCCCCTGGGTTATATCACCAGATCCCGATTTTTCTTGCGCTGCATCTCCCACTCAATGTCCCTCAATGACTGCTCGGCTCGAAAGGCTTTAGCAACGGCTGCAGTATAATCAATCAGGTCAAAGAGCATTACATCCCGACGGATCGTCGGCCACAATCCATCCAAGAAATGACGTAAATTCTCTGCAGCATCATTTTCAATCAAGGGCACAAAGTGACAGCCCCGGTCAAACATCTGAACAAATTCAGCAACAAATGCATCCCCTTGGCGAAGACACATAAATTCTCTTTTCAACCTCGAGCGGATATCGCCGGTGAAATACTTATCATAGAATACCCTCTTGAAGCCCTCCCAAGTCAATGTCGCAAGGTACACTCCTCGCTCTGATCCCCCCCACCATAAGGAAACGTCGCCCTTCAGCAAATAAATAGTACAACGAACCTGGTCAGCATCCGCCATATCCATATACCTAAAATCACCTCTAAATACCTAATTCATCCCTCAGAAACGAATGGATCGGCAGTGCCAGAAAATTCCTCGGGAACCATCCTCCTAAACTGCTCATATACTGCTTCTGATCGGTCCCTCGCAGCATTCCCAACATGCTGCTCCAGTAATCTAGCCATACCGGCTAGCACACGAGCACTAGCATCCTGATTATGGGGAGGCAGTGAAACCTCCTCCTCCTGCCTATCTCCTCCTCCCAACCTATCCTCACTATCTCTACAAAAAACTCGCCTAGGAGGCATCTCTGTACAAGTCGTCCAACCCAACACATAAGCAACATGTAGTTTTAAATAAAAGACATCTAACATTTATTTTGACAGCCATATAAGCAAGTATATCTAAACAATTAAATCAATAATAAGATAAAAAAAATTTAAATCAATAAAATCACAAACATTGTGAATTCTCGAGCACCTCGGATACTGCAGCAGGCATAACCTTTTTCAAGAACCATCGCTATGATACCAACTGAAACGTCCACTACTTTTTAACTTTAATTTGCGCTAGTTTTTTTCTTCTAAACCATGCATAATTAATTCATCATAAACAAGCTAGCATAAATAATCAACTAAACAGAATTCCATATTATCCAAAACCGTTCATGCGGAATAAGTAAATAAAGCAATAAAAGTATAAAATTCAACTCAATAAAATCTAGTATCCTAACACTCTATAAATAAAAGCGATGATCAATAAAATCATCAAAAGTCTTTAAAATATGCGAAATTTCTAGGTCCTCGGGTATGCACTGCGCCTTTTGGATGACTAGATAGTCCACAACCCACGACTCAACATCATAGTTACCCGCAACCATGCAAACCTAGTTTTCCATGCAATCATAAAACCTTCAAAATATGCAACTTTTTAAGCCATGCATAGATATGAATATTTTTCATTTAAAATTATCATTTTTATGTGAAATCCGATCCTCGGAAAGTGACAACATTCATTCGATTGATCAACTATATACCATTGTACTAGGCCGCCGAGTTCAACATCAACTTCTTCGACGATCTCACTGACTATCATAAAAATAACTTAACCATTCACTTCTTCAACGGATCCATTATCATTGAGATTCCCGCTCCCGTTTTCAACGGTTCACTCTATTTTCATTGAAAGTTCACCGTTCACATTTTCAATGGATCCCTTACTAACTTTTCATCACAATCAATTCACATTCTTCAAAAATATTTTCCTTTACTTTATCATTTCATAAAAACATTCATAATTTTCCATATTCTTTAAATTCCCAAAAAAATGTTTTATATCATTCATATATAATCGAGATTTCTTAAAATCGCAAATACATGCAAAAACGTTAAAAATTCCAAAAATAACATATATCACAAAAATAATTTAAAACTTCTAAAAACAACATTTTAATATGATTTGGAATTGTTTTAGGAAGTTGCAAACCACCCTCGATTTTCCTCAGACCGACTGCTCACTATTCAACTCTATACGTACCCGGACGTTCTTTTAGGAAGTTGCAAACCACCCTCGATTTTCCTTGAACCGACTGCTCATGATTCAACTCTATAAGTACCCGGACGACCTTAAACTTCGACTCAAGGAGACAAATCGATTTCAAAACTTGAAAAAACCCAAAAATATCCAGTATCTTGCTGGAAATTCAATCTTAGGACTTACGTTAAAAAACGACACAATTCTCTTACCGGATGGCTCGTTTACCACCGTTTCGCATTTTTGGTTAAACAAATGACGTAACTACCCTTCCAACTCGAACCAACCCGAGACCAGACCTTTCTTGACATCCTAAGACACCATTTAAGCTGCTGGAAGTCTCCAAGCCCAAGCCAAAACCGAAAACATGGATTTAGAATTTAACCTAGGCTCACTTTGCCCCTTTCTGACACGGGCAAATTACGACCCCGAACGGATCAAGGCTCGAAACGACCTCGAATCAGGCCCTAGACCCCTTCATTAGACTAAACAAGACTGCGATCAGGCCCTTTCAGATAAAAACCAGGCCCTCAAGGTTCCAACCTCCCCACAACAGCCACGCGCCATATGCTTCTTCACGAGTAGCCGATGAACAAACGCACCAGCGACTGTGGCTGCCATTCACTCGACTTTTGGCTCACAATAGACTCTCACTAGGACCCTAAGGCACGTCCCTAGCCCCTGGACCAGCCCTTAAACCAACATATTATCCCTAGGATCCCTACGCTCCAAACAAGCCATCATGCACGCCCTAAGGAGTCACGGCCGCTGTGCTTCTCCAGCATGTCCAGGCCCTATCCTATCCCAACCAAGACCTTCCTTGGAACATAATCCAACCTTCCATACCATGGCATGGTCCCATGCAGCCCCCATGGCTCAAGGAACCCAAGCTCGAACTCTTCCCCTTCTCGACCTTCCGTAGATTTACGTGTGCACTTGAGGCGTTCCCTATGGTTATATCCCCTTCAAAATTTACTCTTAGATGTTTAGTTTGACTCTTAAATTCTTTGTTTTGCATCTCTCCCTCAACAATTCACAAAACGTTAAGGATCTTTATGAAAATATGAGATACACAACTATGGTATTTGAAAACCATCATCTTTACAATTTTTCACATAACATCAGCATGCATACAATATTATTGTGGATTGAATGGTGCATGAAAGAGGGTTTGAAAACATTGCCTTAATTGTTTATGCTTACGAATCACGAGTGACATCACGACGAGAGACGAACGGGGTGAGTGTTTTCTTTTTTCCCTTGCTTCTCTATCTTGGCCCCTTCCTAGGAATTTAGTGTGTGTGAGTGTGTGCTAAGTGAAAGTGGCGTGGGTTTTGGGGAGTGGTAGGGTATAATTCTATTTAATTAGTTATTAGTGGTCTTAAATTTACTTAATGAGCCTAATTATTTAATTAAATCTTTGTTAATCTAGGCTCAATTAAAGAGTTAATTAATTACTTAATTAATCTTACTAAAAGTCCCATCAATATTTAAAAATATATTTTGTGCTACTCGTTTCTAATATTGCACGCCCGAAACTACTCCTTCTCTTTGTAAAAGTTCATTACCAATTAAATTTGTCCCTTGCTATAAACAGGTTTTCATTTTCCTAATTTGGACTTACTAAATATAGAGTCTCTATTTATAACTTTTTTAAAGTAGAAATCTTATCAAAGTTGTCTCGTTTCTCTCGTCTTTGCCGTACATATCGTATTCAACTACAGAAAGTTCACATTCATAACATTCAATTAAATAAATATTAAACCATGTAAATGCTTAAACATACTTCTAGACCACTCATCTAAATAAATTTTCATACATGCATGTGGTTAGTGTGTTCGGCTTTTCGGGCTTTACACAAATTATAAATGTCCTGTTAATGAACTTGCACCTTTGACTACAAATCGTTTATTCGATGTTTCCATAAGGGTTATATATAATATTTTCCCCTAAAATTTATATAATAAGTTCATAAAAAAAAAATCCTTTGCTTCCATCCAACTGCACCTTTTTTAATTAATTTGTTTGGATCTACCCACATAATTTATATATATTTATAAAATGTACATATGTTAATAAGTAAACTTTGTGTGAGAAATTTCGGAATAGCACGGGAATTTATGTTTAGCTCCTATTAATAAAATAAGGGTGTTTGTCACGAAAATTTGCGGGCGTGCTAGGCATGTGTTTTTGCCAATGTTGTGAAATAATCTGACTTCGTTTACCAAACGTTGTAGGTCTCGATTCAGTCGCAAGTTCTAACTCCTTCGAAATGGCTCAAAAATGCAAACAAAAATGAGGAATATAACAAAATTATAGGGAGAATCCATTGACAACATCAAATATAATTATATTGCCTATGAACTTGATCAACGTTTTTACAAGAAAGTTGAAGGAATATGTAAAAAATTCAAATACTTGACTGCTGGAATTAAAATAAACATGCATAGAATTGAGAGGATTCTGCAGAGCTTTGCTGTAGATTTATGTGTTGATTTTTTCAGGGCATTTTCTGATCCTTCCTCTCAGTTTTTGTCATACTCCGTGGAACGGTCTGATCACTTTCGACGATCGTTCAACGTGGATCGTGGGCCAACTTCACCATCATGGTCTTCAACTGCCACTCTACGGGTTTATTCATTGGGCCTTCTTAATATTCTGCAAACCTTTATAATTGGTGGGCTTTCAATATTTGGGCTAAACAACTGCCCCCCTAGCCAATTTGGGCCAATGGCCAGGCCCAATTTTGGCTATTTGGGCTATCTTACTAAATTCGGCCCAATTTTGGCCAAACTAGATATTCATACACTGCGTAGAAATCATATGGTTAAGAAAAGAATGGTTCTGTGACTTGAATATGAATTGACCGAGACACATATTTTCTTCCATCGGGTTAAATCCAAGTGTTCATTCCTTGAACCTCCTAATTCCTCTCACCTTCCTCAAACCCGTCTTTATCTCTTTCTTTCTCACTTCCCCCAAACCTCCATCGGTGCCCACCGATTTTCCCGAAGAATTGTCGCTCCATCGACTTTGTGATGCCATTCAAGTTTCTGAAAGTTTTCATCGTCATTCTCCTTTACATCAAACCACACCTTCTCAAGGTAGGTATATTTCACCATTTATCCAATCCCCCATCACAAAACTGTAGAACCCGTAATTCAGACTACGTATAAGTCATGCATAATTCCTAGTATTTAAATTAAAATGATTTTTTATTGTATGAGTATTTAAACTCTTTCTTTAAATTTATTTATTTATTTATTGTACGCAGTAGTTTAATCGTCATCTTTTCAGTATATAAGTGAGGCCGGACTGGAGATGGAGTATTGAGATAAGTTAATAAAGTCATGTTTAATTATTTTATGCATTTTATGCATAATTCATGCATGATAGGATTTGCTTCACAAAATTTTAAAAGTTCGTGCATTAGAATTTTAAGTTGCATTTCACGTTCGAACGAGGATCGGAGACCGGAGAATTTTCAGAAAAATTATTTATTTCATGATTTATTTTTATAAATTAATTTAAAGCATTTTTAACTGTGTTTTACAAAAATGGAAATTTTTGGGATATTTTTACCCGCAGGAGTTTATTTTTAACGGTACGCAAATTTTATCGAATCGGGGGACTTTTTATTGATTCGGCTAATATTTTCAAAATCTTTTCAACTCGAAATATTTTACGGGAGTTGTATTTGGATTAAATGGACCCAATTTTAAGTCTATTGGGCCTAATTCTCTTTTAATCTTTTAATTAAACAAAATTGTGACCCATTAACTAATTGTTTATCTATATAATTAGCACCTAAATATCATTAAACCTAAACCTAAACCCCACTGCAGCCGACACCCACCCTCCCCACAGCAGCCACGTTCAGATTTCCAGCAGCTAGGCTTCGACAGTAGCGTTTTTCCTTGCTAGATTACTCCCCGGTGTTCCCTCGGTCTCGTTTCGTTCATCAACTACCTAAGGCACGCCATGTACTTCATTTTACGCATCATTCATGTCATTAATATGCTGTCATGTGTGGTTGTATGATTATTGCTCGGTATTTTCATGGATCGTGTCTTTTAACTTTGGTTTCTCACTGTCCCAGCATGCATCCTTGAATGACTCACATTTTCGAATGTTTTATGCAAAGGGCCGCTGTTTTAGCGAGGTTAAGGAGCTGTTCGAAGCCAGAGGGTTTGCTGTAATTCTAAGGTCGAGAGTGGGAGTGTCATGTTGAGGCCGAGGGGTGTGAAGTTGTGCTATAGGCTGCGGGAGTGAGGAAGGATTCGGGTGTGGTATTTAAGCGGTGGGTGTGATGGGGCACGTGTGATGTTGGAGCAAGGGTACAAGTAGGTCCAATAGGATTTGGACATGATCTTGGATGAGTTGGTTTGTGGTCATGTGGCTTAGGCGTGAATTGGTGGGTTGGGATTGGCCCTTCATTTGTACAAAAAGAAAGAAATGAGTTTAACGTATGATGTAGCCGTATGCCTAGGATGGTTCGAAATTTTAGGGCTCGGGTCTTAAGGTTCTAGGGTCTTTAGGATCATTTTTTTTAGTGTGATAAAAAGTTGAGGAAAATTTGGTTGTGTTTCAAGTCGATTCGGATTAAAACCGGGACCCCGATCCAAGTTTTAAAACGAATCGATTAAGCTTGGTTTTGGGCTCGAATTTACGTCTAGGAATGCTTTTAAAAATGTTTTGGGACATTTTAAGGAGTTTGGTAAGCTTCGGGTAAATTTTAGAGGTCCAGGGGTAAAATGGTAATTTTCGGGTTTCCAGGGGCAAAATGATAATTTTGCACCCGGGGTGAGATTTTAGTCCTAGCAGCGCCCTGAGCACAAATTCATGATATTTTAAATGTTCATGCATCATGTTTACAATTTTTACGCTATTATAATAATTATGGTGCATGCTTGATTTAAAGGAAAATAAGAGAGAAAAAGTGAGAAAGTGAAGAGCACTTCGTCTCCGCCGCGCCGCGTCGTTATTTTGTTTGTTTTCTGTCAAAACAAACCAAGGCATGTTTATATCTTCTTTCACTCTTCAATCAAGTCATATAGGTATTTTCAAATATCGCAAGTACATGATTTTAATGCAAGAAGATCGAAATTGTTCATATTTAAATATGTTATTTAATTATATTACGTGCAAAAATATTCATTTGAGATTTATGCGATATTGCTTGTGGTCACTTTACTATCAGTATTAAATCCGGTCCCCAGTATCGGTTCGGTCACCAGTTACCGTTTAGTTCAGTTGTTTCACCCAGTACTGTGGCAGTAGTCTGATCAGACGTAAATCCGATCCCCAGTATCGGTCCGGTCCCCAGTATCGGTCAGCTCAGTTCAGTTCAGGGACCACTTGCATAGACCATAATCTCACCAGAAAATTTATTACAAGTTATTTCAGTACAGGGCTCCAAGGAGCAAACATTTCTACCATGAGTTTTTCAGTTCAGCTATGCACGTATTATAATTGCTCATGATAAATTATTTTCACGATTATGCCTCATGACATGATAATTTTACTTCCATGCAAATTTTACTATATTATTTACTCGTTATTTACGATATATGCATGTTGAGTCTTTAGACTCACTAGACTTGATTGTTGTAGGTACTGATGATGTCGGGACCGAGGGCGGGGACCAGTGAGCTAGCTTGGGTTGGCAGTAGTGGCACCCGAGGACCTCAGTTTCAGCAGTTGCAAATTTTATTTTTAATGCTCAAACATTTTATCGCTTGTTGAATTATTTTAAATTGTTACTTTGCAAATATTTACTTCCGCTGTTATTTTAAACATTTAACATTTTTGTCAGTTTGTCTATGAAGGAGACTTTTAATTATTTAAAAGAAAATTTTTAATTTTCCGCAAATTTTCAAGTAAGGATTTTCAGGCCTTTACAAAAACATTGTAGAATATATCATATTTCATGATGCACTCAAGGTGTTCGTGAATATGTCTGAATGAGTTTTTTATGAGCAATACCTTGCAACACCCACTGCTTGCATCTCAACAGGACGGCTCCCTTGGCGCCCATATTCAAAACTTGGCCTATAGATGGTGCAACTTCTGTTATCTTCCATGCGCTTGAAAGAAATGCACCAGCACAAGGAATTGTGATGCTCCACCCAAATTCACTGAGGATGAGATCTCATTTTCTGGAATCTTGGCAAGCCATAAATTAAAAAATGGCAAGACTCATTCCATCTCACAAATAAGTGATACGTGCCACATCAATGATAACAATAGCACACACAAAGCATGGTTTTGTTGATCAACATTCCATTATTTCTCATGTGGTCCCATTTATTTCGCAGGAACATAGTTGGAGGAATTGAAGATTTATCTCAAAGGCCAATGAAAGCAGTACCTTAAATACCAATGGATATGGAAATTACCTCTTCGGAGTGCCGCTGGCCAATCCAAAATAATTTCCAAGCTTGGATGAATATCTTTGCAACTGATTGAGCATATATGTATGAAGTGTAATACACATTGAAAAAAAAATACGTAGGCTGGGGACAGTAGGTGTACTTTTTTGCACTTGTTTGCCATGGTTTGGCAAGTGTCTTTTACGATGTGTAGAGTTGGAAAAGTGGCTTGAAAGCCAAACTTTGTTTGTCAAATACATTGTTGTTCTTGTATATGTTGCTTGGGATATATTTGCAGGTGTTTACAATTTTGACATATCACATTTACAAGGGAAACTCTGCCAAAATTTTCTAAAAATAAACAAACGGCAAAAAGCTTGTTTTCTTCAACATTGACGCAAACATGGCGGACAACACTGCATGTTACAAACCAACTGTTAAACAACATTTTTCTAACAATACTCCCCAAGGTTTCGAGATATGCCATAAACGAACTTCACTTTTTCATCAATTTGCCCAACCAACACAACAAATATTCCTCTCATAATACATCAACTACATCGGATCTCATGAGCAATGATTTTATTTATTCACAATGCTCCATCATTATTTACAAACAACTTCAGCAAGGAATGGCTTAAAAGCCTATTCCTCACATATTTACAGAAACTTCTTATAAGCCAATATGACAAAATTAACCAAAGTGGTCATCCAGCCAACTTTGTACAATACTTTCCATCTTTATGAAGCACCTGTCTCCGGCTGTCGATCTTTCATATGAGCCGGAGCTAAGATGAAATCTCCATTTGTAACTTTTCTTCCTCACTACCTCCACGTTCCTCCTCAAATATTATTTTAGCTCCATCGATATCCCACAACTCCTGAGATTGTACTTCATTCACCAGCTGCTGCAATGTGGCTTTCCATTCAGAAGTTGCAGCGACTTCCATCTCTTTTTTAGTGAACTTAGTCATCGACCTCCTCGATAATAGGTCGGACCATAGGTCTAGGAGAGACCATGGCAGTAGGTTTGAGAACCTTCTCAACTATTTCTTTAACCTTTTGAGTATCCATGTACACTACTCCTGGTTGTCCATGCACCTTGTAGTTACAAAACTTGATTGGACCAAATGCTCCAGCATAATATCTAGCTTCCACGGCATTGGAATTTGATTGATACGGCTGTGAATCAGCCTGTATCACTTCCACTTCATCCTTTTTCCAAGTTAACAGTAACCGGTGCATAGATGATGGTACACAATGATCGGAGTGAATCCAATCCCTCTCCTAACAAATCATGGAAGCTAGCACTGGAATTGACCACGAAAAAAGCTGACAGCGAGGATCGAGACCTCACAGTAACATTTTCTAGCAACACTCCCAAAGTTTTTGTAGATTCCCCAGTAAAATCTGCCACAGAGAATTCGGTAGAGATCAAGTCTTCCACGTTATTTCCCAACTTCTAAAGGATTATATATGGCAAAATATTCACAGCTGACCCATTATCTATCAGCACTCTAGACAACGGCTTTCCATTCACATGCGCTACAATGTAGAGTGGTTTGATATGCTTAGTCATTTAATTTGTAGGTCGCTTCATCAATACTCTTTTCTCTTCATCAACAAAAACACCGGCGCTTTCACTCCCCATATTAGATTGAACGGATTCTGCACCACTTTGATTTCCAGTAAAGACATCGGTTTCACACGTCCTTTTGCGTTTAAACTCCTCTGGCAACATTAACGAGCCAGTGGCACACTCAAATGAAACGAGGATCTGCCCCACCTTGAAAGTAGGCTTCTTGACTGGTTCACCGTCCTCTTCTGATAACAAGTCGTCATCTTCCTCACCATAATCTTCAGTTGTCCTCCTTCCAAATTTTTTCTTCTCTTTACCTGGTTCCTCCGTCTTCAACCTGCGCTCAGCAGCTTTTTCCCTCAACAAACGTCGCTTTTGGGTCCGAGAAAGAGGTTTTGGAAACTTTGGATGTTCTACTCGCCTCCATACGCCGTCGGGAACTGCTCTAGGAGGAACAACAAAGCGGGACTTTCTCTCATACTTTTTATTAGTATCCAGAAAGGATGGCCTCTGTCTTGTCTTCTGAAATAACTGCTGGTCAGCTCTCCTCTCGCCATTCATCGACCAAGGATGTGGGCCCCTTCTGAGGTACTGGTTCCCTGGCTTTTTGGCCATGGATTCCCTGTCATACCTCATATTCCTCCCAATATAATGCAGACCGCCTCCACTGTAATAATGGTCTTTTTCATGAACAGCTTCTGTCTTCTTCTCCTTGACCTCAAATATCATTTTTCGAGGCACCCAACACTTCTTTATGGTAAATCTTGGTTTGATGGACCTGTCCCCGTACCCTTTCCTTCTCCTCTCATTGATCAAGAAACGCAAGTCAGTACTGCCCAGGTTCACATTGGCTACCGGGGGAAAAGGATCTTCATCCACTATCATCGCTTCCTTTTTCATCGGGGAATTTCAGGACTCCCTAATTGATTCTTTCCTGCAAGACATTCTTGAACGCCCAACAAGCATTAGTATTATGGTTGAAGGAATTGTGATACTTACAGTAATCTCTTCCTTTCAACTCCTCTTTCGTGGGTAGCTTGTGATCTAGGGGGAATGTTATGAACTTTTCCTTCACTAAGTGATCGAAGATTTACTCCGTCTTTGATGCATCGAAAGTATAAGGAGTTTGTACTGGAGGAATGTTTTTCTTGGAAAGTTCTTCACTCTTGCGCTTCAATAAAGGGACAGTGCGTGATCCGGAATTTTCTACTTCTGCCAGTGCAACTTCCTCCATTTCCTGGAAATAAGAGCCCATTGTAGACTTTCTTTTATGACTCTCTTCTCGTAACAATTCCTCATACTCTGACACTTTGGCAGCAAGTTCATAAAAATCACGGAATTCCATCCCTTGGAACTTCTTTCTAAGATCAAAATCGAGTTCCTCGCTGTGCCATCTTCACGTATTCTGATTCAAGGAGGAAAACTCGGCATCTGCTTCTCACCTTCTTGAACTTACAAATGAAATCATTGGCAGATTCCCCCAGTTTTTGGACCACCCTTGACAATTCCTCTATACTAATCTCAGGTACTGTCCGGAAGAATTGTGTATGGAATTGACGTCCCATATCGTGCCAAGTCATAATAGAGTTCCGAGGTAGTGTTGCATACCATGTGAAAGCAGTACTGGTCAGGGAATTGGAGAACAAACGTAACTTGTAATTAGAAAAGTTCTCCAAATTTGCCAATTCCCCACACTGAGTTGTAAACCTGGCCACATGTTCCACGCTGGATTGACCGTCTTCCCCGGAATATAAAGTGAAGTTTGGAATGCGGTATCCTTTTGGATAAGGGTTGTCACGATCCACAACATCAGGATACGGTTTATGGAATTCTGGTCGGTTGATTGGCCTCACTCCTAGGCCATACAACTCTTGAATCACATCACGTACCATCTCAAAATCCAACGTTGGAGTTTGTCTTAACTGGTGAGGAGGATAGATTGCCTCCCGAGTGTTATTCCCCAAACCTGACGCTGAATATCCACGCATTCCCCGATCAACATACATCTCTGGATGTAAGTTAGGAGACGTCACAGAGAACACGTTACCAGCCATTTGTTTACTGTTGCTGTAGTTTTGGAATTTCAACCCCAACTCCTCATCCCTTTTGTGCGGAGGAGTGTATCTCCCTTCCCTGGCAGATTCAGGAATTCGTGCTTCCCCCAAGCTGTGACTTTCACCATGCCTGAGAAACTCCTGATCCTTGGCCTTGATCTTTCAGCAGCTTGACGTCATTCTCTTGAAGTTTATCACTCTCTAGTATAACCACTTCGCCTTTTGCAAACTTTCTCCATTCCTTCATTTCTGCCACAAATTCCATCATGACAGTAGCGAAAGTTTGAGTCATTTCCTTGATATCGATGCAGGATATTTTTCTCCATGGCCTACATGAAGTTCGGCGAAGACCCATCACCACCAGAAACAGCAATTCCTTCCTTCATAGTCTCTTCCTCGAACTGGTGTACGAGCCTTTCAACCGTTCTTCCTTCTGCATCGGTTTCCTGAAACTCTTCTTGTGAGCGATGACCTTTCCCCAGTGATGGAAGAATTCCTTCACTCTTCTCAGTATGCTTTGGAGGCATTGTGTCCCACCGGGCGTGCCAACTTGTTTGTCACGAAAATTTGCGGGCGTGCCAGGCACGTGTTTGTGCCAATGTTGTGAAATAATCTGACTTCGTTTACCAAACGTTGTAGGTCTCGATTCGGTCGTAAGTTCTAACTTTTTCGAAATGGCTCAAAAACACAAACAAAAATGAGGAATATAACAAAATTATAGGGGGAATCCATTGACAACATCAAATATAATTATGTTGCTATGAACTTGATCAAAGTTTTTACAAGAAAGTTGAAGGAATATGTAAAAAATTCAAATACTTGACTGCTGGAAATTGAAATAAACATGCATAGAATTGAGAGGATTCTGCAGAGCTTTGCTGTAGATTTATGTGTAGATTTTGTCGGGGCTTTTTCTGATCCTTCCTCTCAGTTTTTGTCACACTCCATGGAACGGTCTGATCACTTTCCACGATCGTTCAACGTGGATCGTGGGCCAACTTCACCATCATGGTCTTCAACTGCCACTCTACGGGTTTATTCATTGGGCCTTCTGATATTCTGCAAACCTTTATAATTGGTGGGCTTTCAATATTTGGGCTAAACAAAGGGAAAATAATTTTTTTTTTCAAATGCTTGTTTAAATTTTTTGGTTTGGTAAATTTAGATACATTAGCTTTTAATTTTTGATCATTTTGGTATAATTATTAACATCAAATCGGAGACGTCACTAGTTTAAAATATAAAATTAGAATTTTCTGGTGCTAATAATCAGTATTTTTCAGTATTACGTCAACCCTTCGTCGAAATATAAATAAAAGCCAAATAAATCAAAATAGTATATAAAAACCAAATATATAAATGTTACATATTTCTTCTCTATAATGTATGTTCATTTTTCAATCAATTGTTTTATTCATGATTTTCAACATCTAAAATAATAATAATAATAATAATAATAATAAAAAAGTTACTTTATCCTGTGTATATAAATTATTATTAATTGAGAAAAATGGGTATAAAAAATTGGTGATAAATATTAAAATATTCATAAATCTATGTATCAAAGACAAGGCCGTGCTTATTAAAAGGCAAATGAGTCCAATGACTAAGGCTCATTTCTTTTTCGGGGCCCAAAAACTTAAAAAAATTATTATATATAATACTAGTTACTAGATAGCCCAAAACCAATTATTTATTAAATAGAACTTGCTTAACCTGTTATCGATTTATTCCTCAATTTTCTCCAATATTCCTATGCAGACAAGTCTTAATCGACTCCAGTCGTTGCGTCGTCTCTAGGCTTGATTGAAAGACCCGTGAGGAACTATAAGTCTATTTTCTTGTATTTGCTTTGTTCGGGCTTCTAATTTTTTATTGTAGTTTTTTATTTTCTTCAGTGCTTTATGTGGTATCTATAAACTAAGCTTTTTGACTGAAATTTTGGTGGATGTAATGCTTATCCGGCTTTCAAATGCTCATATTTCTTATAAAATCTTGTTGATTGTTCCGGTCACAGTAGCAAGTGCAGAGCGAAGTTTCTCAAAGATAAAGCTTATCAAAACTTTTCTCCGATCACCCATGTAACGAAAAATATTGAATGGATTGGCTATGTTATCGATTGATAAAGAAATTACTGAACAACTTGATTATACAAACTTGATTAGTAATTTTAGCTCTAAAACTGTTAGGCGGGTTGTTTTTAGTAATCATTTTGGACATGTTTGATATTTTTATTCCTTTAGTTTATTATATTGTCTTTGACGTATTGATTAATTTGAAAAAATGTCATGAAACTAAAAAAAAATATGAACACATGTTATGATTCAGAGGCCTCTTTTTAAAAGTTAGACTCGAACCCAAATATTGTTAGGATTGGCCTTGATCAAAGAGTAGGTATTCATGTATGTATCGAGAACTAATAGTTTTGACATAAAAAACAATGTTTTTGATTGTAGACTCGAATTAAAGACTAATCTCATGAAAATAAACAATATCATAAAAGTTTTTTTCACATGAAATTGCGACATATGATACCAAAGCCGCCATTATTATAAAAACAGTGGAGATTAAGTTTGTTTTAAAACAGAAACGTTGGTTGAAAGTTTTCGTGTGTAAAATTCTATCTGTATCTAATAGGAAAGGAAAGGAAGTTGTCGTTGATGCATATGATTTTCAAATTAGCCGTTTTATGCTTTTTCAAACAAATAAATGCCAAAATACAATTTCTTCTTACAAACTAAATCTGTACGTATAATATATACGTACTTTTCATCATCTCTATTCAATATTTCTTAAAGTAATCTCACAATATTTATGTGAGGATCTCGCCAACCTAAATCTTTAATTATAGTTTCTATATTTTTGAATTGCAGATCTGTACCGTTTCTTGATGCATTGGCGTTCATTCCCGTATATGGGTGTGGATATATATTTTTTTATTTATTTAATTTTGGCCCACTTTTGGTTATAGATAGATTGTTCTGTTGAAATTTATTGTCTTCTGGGTTGATCTTATCAGGGTTTTCGTTTTTTGTGATGCAATCGGCATTGTAGAAATATTACTGGAGAAGTGAGTGGTTTATTTCGGTATTGCACTGCGGTTGTGTGCGTAGATCGCGTTTGATGTTTTGATTTTGTTTCGAATTTCCCATCTAGGTATTAATTTATTTCGTCCCGTTTTGTTTTTTTAGGCATTGTATAGCTATCCATCATCATTATTGTTGTTGTTTCTAAAACCATCCATCGTGGAATCTTGGAATTTTTGTTTAATAGATCTTGAAAATTGGCTCCTCAAAAGAGATCGATGCGCCACGTCGGTGGCCAGTTGCAGCCGAGCGGTGCGGCGGCGGCCACTGCCCTGTATGAAAATACTGGACCTAGTATGTCCGGTGGAGATGCGGGCGACGCCGCTGTAATGGCGCGATGGCTCCAGTCCGCCGGATTGCAGCATCTGGCCTCCCCAGTTGCATCCAATGCGGTTGATCATCGCGTGCTGCCGAACCTTCTAATGCAGGTAATAATAGTATTTCCTTGTATCTATACGCACTTCTTATTTATGATTTGCACTCCTCTTTCTTCAGCGCTTTTCATTCAGTTGTTTTTGGGACAACATTTTGGGGTGCATTGATATTCTCTTTCAGTTAGGAAAATGTATCGAGAAAATTTGAACTTTTATCAGAAGTGCCAAAAACTAAGACTATCCAGTTTCTCCGAGCTTTTCTGTTTTTGCGTGCATGCTTTCTTCTTCTTCTTCTTCTTCTTCTTCTTCCTTTTATTCTTTTGTGCCGGTTCTGATTGATGAGAGGATTTTGTGGTTGTGTGCGAAGGGTTATGGACCACAGTCGATGGAAGAGAAGCAGAGACTCTTCAAACTAATGAGGAATCTCAATTTTAATGGTGAATGTGTTTCTGATCCTTATGTTCCCAGTACCCATAGTTCAGGTGCATTTGCTTTGTCAGACGGATATTATTCCCCTGAGTTTAGGGGGGATTTCGGAGCTGGGCTTTTGGATCTACATTCTATGGATGATACAGAGCTATTATCTGATGTAAGCATGCTTACTATTGACTTGAGTAAACAAAATTCTTCCTTGTATCTACTAGGAATGGTCCAGGCCATGATTTAAGTTCATTTAATTTGTTTTCAGCATGTTATCTCGGAGCCATTCGAACTATCACCTTTCATGCCTACAGTTACTACAACTCTTGAAACTGACTATGACGAAATAGTCAACAGACAACAGAGAGTGCAAACAGATGTAGAAGCTGTTGCAGAATCATTGACAAATGATAAGGAGAACAATTCAAGGGAAAACAATGTGGCCAAGATTAAAGTTGTGGTATGTTGCATACTTATGGAAGTGTTTGATGCTGGATTTCCTATCAATGCAGTCTATATTGCTATTTTGAGTGTGTTGAATTGAGAAATATATGCACATTTTTCCTCTGAATTCAGGTGCGTAAGAGGCCTTTAAACAAGAAGGAGATTGGCCGGAAAGAGGATGATGTTGTCACTGTATCTGATGATGTTTATTTAACAGTTCACGAACCAAAATTAAAGGTATGAAACAGTTTTAATGTCATGAAACAGTATTTTACCTTTGATAATGTGATGTAGAAATCGATATAGAACTGAGTAAATAATTTTCCATTAGTATTTCTGGTACTCAGGGCTAACATTTTAGAATCATAATGAAGGTGGACCTGACAGCTTATGTGGAGAAACATGAATTCTGTTTTGACGCGGTTCTGGATGAACAAGTAACGAATGATGAGGTAATACCTTGATCAAGAAATTATGCTGGAATGTACTTTCTTTAGTCTTTCTCTCTTTTCTTGGAGTTGGGCAGATTTGATTTGAGAGTTTATGCTGAAAAAAATCCTGTGCTTTTTTTCTCTGGGTGGGATGCGCATGCATAAGTTTTGAAATGAGTGTGGATGTTTGTATTTCTGTTTGGACATTCTCACTTTCGTTCTTTTGATTTGTCCGATTAGGTATACCGTAAAACTGTGGAGCCAATCATACCTACCATTTTTCAACGTACAAAAGCAACATGTTTTGCATATGGTCAGACCGGTGGGTTTCTCTTTCTCTTCTTGTTTGTCCTACATTTTATGATGTCTCTGACTGTTGATGTGCCTTGTATTATGTGGCCTGCACTCCATTATATAAATGTACTAGATTCTGTTTGCCAAAAACCTTTATGAGGTTTGTTTTAAAAAAAACAAAAAAAAACCTTTATGAGGTTCCATTCTGAATGAATTTGCTATTCATGTTCATCAACACCATCTGACACTTACCTTGTATCTTGATCCAATTTAATTTTAAACTATCAAATCCATATGAAGAAAGGTGCATGAGGCTTGTACACCATTGAGTCAAAGTACCTGTATGGATATTTTGTGATGGAATTTTTCATTCATATAAAAAAGTAAACCATGAAGTATCTTGCTGCTTCAACATCTTATCCGGGAATTCCTGAGGTTCTTTGGATGGAACTGCTTTGCTTCAACATTAGTTGGTGTCGTGTTGTTGCAGTTTATTGTGCTGTGGTGAACTGAAGTTCTCAAATTTTATTTTGTTTGTTTTATCTTTTTTTTCAACTAATCGTTTAAGATCCTATGGATCTGTAGGATTATTGAATTCATGTCTTCTCTTTCTCCAGGAAGTGGTAAGACATACACCATGCAGCCGCTACCTCTTAGAGCTGCAGAAGACCTTGTTAGATACCTGCATCAGCCAGTTTATCGTAATCAAAGATTCAAGCTGTGGCTTAGCTATTTTGAGATATATGGTGGAAAACTTTTTGATCTTCTTAGTGATAGGAAGTTAGTATTCTAACTCGGTCTCCTTTATTTTGTATTGGAATTCTTACTCGTTGCTATATTATGCAGACAATTGCATTATTAAAGCAACTGAAAATGTAAATGCAGAATTACCGTACTGTAATAAAATGAAAGCTTTGATTTTTTCTTCCTTAGATTCTGAATTTTAACCTCCAGACTTGTGAGCGGTGACCATTAAACTCTGCTCCTTCTCTTTTGTGAAAAAACTTTTGTTATCTAGGCTAATGCTTCTAATTTTTTCTTATGTAGGAAACTCTGTATGAGAGAGGATGGAAGACAACAAGTTTGCATTGTTGGACTGCAGGAGTTTGAAGTCCTGGATGTACAGATTGTGAAAGAATACATTGAGAAGGGAAATGCAGCGAGAAGCACAGGTTCTACTGGTGCTAACGAAGAGTCTTCCAGATCTCATGCAATATTGCAACTGGCTGTGAAGAAGCACAATGATGTGAAGGAATCTAAGCGAAATATTGATGGAAATGATGCCAGGAATGTGAAGGTTGTTGGCAAGATTTCTTTCATTGATCTGGCTGGTAGTGAGAGAGGGGCCGACACTACAGATAATGACCGGCAAACTCGGTATTATTCCTGCAGAAATTGATTTTTGTTGGCATTCCACCCGTTTTTTTGAGCTAGACAATTAAAGATTTTAATATCCATTCTTTGTTGGTTCTTTGACAAACAAACTTTTCAATACACATGAAAACTTCAAATTTTTGTCTGGTATTTACTCTCTTTTTGATTGATTTCTCTATCTGAATAAGAAAGACCTTTATGATCTTTGATTATTTGTTGTGGAAAACCTGGTTAATTTTGTTTTGATTTATCTTAAAGTTTGTGAAGAATATTGGTTTGGATTTGGTTAGAGGGTGTACTATAACATTCTTTTTCTTATTCCAGAAACAAGATTTTGGTTGTAGTTGGTGTTCAACTATTAAATTTGGTGTCTTTCTGGAACCTATAGGATGGACAATGGCCATTTTGGATTTTCTGCTGGTCTTGAATTATTCTTACTCGGAATTGTTTTTTTTTTTCCTCTTTAATTTTTTAGCGATCTCCATCTTGACTATGACTTTAGAGTTGATTGAATGATGTCTTTTACACCTCTAAATCGAAGCATCTCTAATCAAGTACTGAAGCATTCCAAAATGAGTTTTTTGTTCTTTTGATGTTAAACTGGACGTTTTGGTATATGATATACGGAATCTAGTAAAGATCACTAGTGAGTGTTTTTTGCAATGAAAATTTTGTGACCAAGCCTTATTAAATCTTTAGAAAGGGCTCTATTAAGCACGTGCTATTATCCTCAGAATTGTTTTATTCATGAACTCCAGGGAATAATATTTGGGCATATTCTTGTTTGTATCCAGGATTGAAGGAGCAGAAATTAACAAGAGTCTTCTGGCCCTTAAGGAGTGTATTCGTGCTCTTGATAATGACCAGATTCACATACCATTCCGTGGAAGCAAACTAACCGAGGTCCTTCGTGACTCCTTTGTCGGAAATTCAAGGACTGTTATGATCTCGTGCATTTCTCCAAATGCTGGTTCGTGCGAGCATACTCTCAATACTTTGAGATATGCTGATAGGTCTGTTTATTTTTTTTTCTTCGCTTGGTTTCTCGTGTGCGTGCTACTTGATTCCTTGAGAACAAATTTTAAACAGCTTAAACTGAAGCAAGCTATGATTTGACAGGGTCAAAAGTCTATCCAAAAGTGGGAATCCCAGGAAGGATCAGACTAGTTCATTGCCACTGCCACCTAGTGTCAAGGAATCTTCATCAGCACCAACTTTGTCACTTTCTGTTGAGACGGAGTATGTTTATGAGCAACGTCAAGAATCGAGAGCAGTGGGTACGAGTGGACGGGTTTTAGAGAAAGAAAGTTTACCTTACAATTTTTCTACTGATGATGAGAAAATACCCTCAATTTTTTCTTCCAATTTTACCTTAAATGGCCATGGGGAAAGTGCAGGCACTGCTGGTGGTTCGAAAACTGAACGGCCTGATGTTAAATACTCTTTTAAGGGTTCTACGAGTCAAAAAGCCCACTCAGTTTTCTACTCACAGAATGCTGGTGATATAGAAGATAAGGTACAGAAAGCGTCTCCGCCACGGCAAAAACCTTACAGGGATGAAAGGCTTGAAAGCCCAGGACATGGACAAAGAAAAGAGAGCAACAATACTGATATGCCAACTAGAAGCTATAAGCAGTGGCAAAATATAAACAGTTCTAATGTAACCAGCACCATGGCCAAACAGAGTGAATATGAGCCACCTTCTGACGAGAGTATCAACGAGACACTCGAGGTTCAGTGTCTCTGCTCAGTTAATGTGATTTTTTGTATCGCAAGTGTTATTAGCACATGCATCGTGCATCTAATATTTTTTTTGTGTATAGGAGGAAGAGGCCCTCATTTCAGCACACAGAAAAGAGATTGAAGATACAATGGAGATTGTTCGTGAAGTAAGCAAACAATTGTTAAATCTTTCTTGACAATGATTTTCATTGGAATGGCTGGAAAATACTCATTTAATGTCAAGTAAATAATCTCACTTGAGATTATCGAAGATGAATGGCGAGAATTAACTCGTTTTGGGATAATTTCCAGGAAATGAAACTATTGGCTGAAGTAGACCAACCAGGAAGCCATATTGACAATTATGTGACTCGATTGAATTTCGTGCTCTCGAGCAAAGCAGCTAGTCTTGTCAGCCTTCAAGCTCGCCTTGCAAGGTTCCAGCATCGATTGAAAGAGCAGGAAGTACTAAGTAGAAAGAGAGTGCTGTGGTAAGGCAAATATTTTCACGAGACAATACAAACCTCAAGGCACCTGGTCTTCGATCCTAGGCTTTTTCTAGCAAAGTACAGCTCACTTCTTACTGTCAAATATGTAAACAAAATGACCTGGTGAAGGTAGTTCATTTATTGAGTAAAATGCAAATGAGAATTCGTGTAAGGTTGAAGAATTGTTGTGTACCAAGGAAGTAACCGATTTTTTCGCGAATTCCATGTGCAATATGAATTACGGTACTACTACAAGGAAACAGAAGGCTTGTTCTCGTACGCTTTGATACTTGGTTTGGGGTTTGTTTTGGCTCAACCCATATTCATGTATTCAAGATTTGTAATGAAAATTGCCATTGACGCTTTGTACTTCTATCTATTTAGTGTGGATATGTAATCTTTTCATTGCATTATCTTTTTACTTATCTAAAGATACTTCGATTGTGCCAAGGGCAGATAATTTTTGAATCTAAGGCATTTGGCAATGATATTGAAAAAAAGAGAACTAAAATCTTATATAAATTTTCTGAATCATAAATTTCGCTGTGTATAAGAGTTTTTATATGATTGCTCAAAGTAAACATAACGTTAAGTATTATAATCGAGAAAAAACTGTTAGAGCAGGTGACCGACAAGCAAACTTGTGGCTCGAGCTTTATTGACTTTAATATAAAACAATCTTTATTTTAATAATATTTTATGATTTTATTCGATTATAGCATTATACTTTATCTGCAGTACCTATGCAATCAGCATATATAAAGTCTTTGATTATACTTTAATACAAATGAATCGTAATTTGATGTTGAAACTCATTTGTAAACACGGTATAATCTAAATTTGTTCCTAGTCGATTCAGCCGCCTAAAACATGGTAAATGTCGCTTGAGCTCGAGACTAGCACCTGTGATGTTGTGTACCGCGTATCTTGGTAAGGGCATATAGATGTCAAAAAATTGCAGATGGGTAATCATATGATGATCATACCGAACTACCCTCCCTCGGACTTTCCAAATGGTTATCATTCATCGAGAGGAATACGTCCGTGGTTGTGATTGTACACCATTAGTCCTTACGACCCAGGACAACACTGAGGCTCTATATGCTAGGGATGTGCTTTGACTCGTTTACCGACCCCAGGAGGGTCATCAGGTGGTGAGATTCAATACAGTTGCGACACATGTAGGAGCCAATGCATTGTAGTCGGGAATTCACCGCTCACCTACAGGTGTGGATATCCTATCTGATATGATGAAATAATAGTGCATGGAATCTCTGGCCAGAGTATGAGATGTACGTTGGAGAAGGAGTTCTCCAATGGTATATTCAATGCCACTATTATATGTATCACATAGTTATCGAATTAATATGCAACCATCGATGAACCAATAGGTTGCAGATTCGATCGAGATATATGAGATGAAGGGACCGTACTGTACGTTAATCATAATCGACTGGTTCTTGCAGGCACTATCAGTGATACCTAGGAATCATGGGACGATGCTACTAGACGCTCTTACCATGATCCGATGGGTGCAATAAGAAATGAGTTCTGACATTCTTGATCAAGGTGTTGATGAAAAGAATGGGGTTAACTAGGGTAAACCTGTATAAGAATAAATGTTACTCTGAATCACATGGAGATGTGAACCCACAGCTAGCAGTATCCTTGAACCATGGAGGGTCACACAAGTATCGGATTCTGTGTTCCCGTTGAGATAGTCAAATTTCCAGGAATTGGAATTTGGCGACAATAGTTTGACGGAGATCAAACAGGAAGCTTGTTGGAATTTTTCAAGTTCGCAATCTTAATTTTGATGATAACAAAACTTGTTAATTGTGTTACTAATGATCTACCTTAGTTATGCAGCATCTAGGATCACTCACGAGATGTTTACTTTGCAAAACTGAAGACCCAACTGATCGCACAAAATGAATCAGTCTAACTGGCTACGTCATTTAAGCAGTACAGCTGATTGACCAGTTGATAGGTGATTCAGCAGGAAAAGCAGTACAGCTGATTGACCAGTTGATAGGTGATTCAGCAGGAAAACCTCAGAAACCTGGCCAGCCGAAGAAATGTTCAACTGATGAAGAAACCCAGCTGATCAGTCCAATTGAACGAGTGTGAAATCAGTTTACTGACGAGTCAACTGATTTTACCAGCCCAACTGAAAGATCAGTTCAAACTGACCAGTTCGAAGCATCAGTTAGAATCTTTCAGTTATAGATGAAGATAAACTCTTTCAAGTGGATTCCAGCTGTGCGAGAAGGTACAAAGCCATTATTGTAACGTCCCAGATTCGATGATTGTCCTCACTGTATCACGACGGGTCTTTCCAGCGTGCTTATGTCCTCACTCACATGCACCTTGGGAAACTTCCTAGGAGGTCACCCATCTCAAAATTGCCCCAAGTCAAGCACGCTTAACTTTGGAGTTCTTATGTGATGAGCTACCGAAAAGAAGATGCACCTTCGTGATATGAGTAGTACCAATCAAATCTTTTAAGCCCTCTTCAACTGTACAGTCCATTACATTGAACAGTCTCGGAATCCCTCTCCTTCCGATGTAAAAACGGTTCATTCATGTTCCCTCCACCTAGAAGCCTGCCAGGAGCCGCTCATTGTCCGTGCCACCTCATGGCACCGGCGATTACCCCCCGCCCTCTTCGGCCCTGGGCCTCACATGCCCACCAGCTTCCGCTTGGTTCGTCCCCGAACCACACCGTACTCGGAGAGGTCGGCTCTGATACCACTTGTAACGTCCCAGATTCGATGACTGTCCTCACTGTATCACGACGGGTCTTTCCAACGTGCTTATGTCCTCACTCACACGCACTCTGGGAAACTTCCCAGGAGGTCACTCATCCCAAAATTGCCCCAAGTCAAGCACGCTTAACTTTGGAGTTCTTATGCGATGAGCTACCGAAAAGAAGATGCACCTTCGTGATATGAGTAGTACCAATCAAATCTTTTAAGACCTCTTCAACTGTACAGTCCATTACATTGAACAGTCTCGGAATCCCTCTCCTTCCGGTGTAAGAACGGTTCATTCATGTTCCCTCCACCTAGAAGCCTGCCAGGAGCCGCTCATTGTCCGTGCCACCTCATGGCACCGGCGATCACCCCCCGCCCTCTTCGGCCCCGGGCCTCACAATTATCCAGTCAAAGGACAATAATGGACGTTGCATCAGAGCATTAAAGACAAAACGCTTCAGAAAGACAGTCAAAAAAACGAGACACTAAGTCTAAGAAGTCGATTCAAATGCAACGGATACCATAAATGAGTCTCACTGTACGATCAGCTTCTTCCGCCTATATAAAGAGAAGATCGGTGAAGACTCAAACAAGAAGAAGAGAGAACATATACAATACTAGAGAGAAAAGGGCACGTCGAGTTGATTATCAGCTTTCAGAAGCACTTAAGCCAAGAGGGAACTCTTCATCGTTGTATCAGCTTAGTTTAGAAGCCACTTTCCCTCAGTGTGTGAGAACATTCTTGTTCAGTTCTCACACACATACTTACTCTCAAAACCACCCAAAACAGTCTTGCACAAAGACGTTAAACTTGTGTATATAGTCTTTCTCACATAGACGTTAAACAAGTGTTGACTGGAAGTTGTTGTTTTCAGTCGTAGCTAGGAGTTCAGTTTATGCAGTGGATAAGTCCTAGCTGAGTGGGCTTGTACACGTAGTTGTATAAATCAAAGTCCTCTAGTGGATCCTATCCGTGGAGATAGAAGGGGTGACGTAGGAGCAGTTGAAGTCTCCGAACATCCATAAACATATCTTGTGTATTTAACTGATTAACTATCGTTTTAAAATTGTTTTGATCAGTTAGTCATAACTGAAATACAAGAATGAAAAAACTAATATGTGTTATTTCTGTTAGTCAGTTTACACAAGTTAAAATATTTTCTAATATTTCAGTTTTTTTTACGAAGGATTACTTCGAGTTTCTTCCGCTTGGTTTAAGACCAAACTTGATTTAATTCATCGATGTTAATATTCTTAGAACACGAACTATTGAAGCTCATTGAAGACTGTTGTGTGCGAAATTCCTTCGAAGACGCTAGTACACACGATCCTTCAAAGCTTATAAAGGAGTTTATGAGCTGATTCAATATGATGAAAGAAATGAAAGTTAGCATGATTGCTAAATAAGAAATGAGAGTGAAACTGCCTCTTTTGTGAAGGAGTTCACTAAAACGAGCAGCTACCCGTTATGGTAAGTGAAAATTTTGATTTTCGAAATTTTCGATTTTCATTATATGTACAAGACTTGTATCCTTGATACATCGGCGCTTTCGGATCGTCGATCGGGGTTATAATGAGTTCGAAATCATTTATTTAGTGAATTTTGGAATTTACTAATTAAATGGTGGTGCTAGTAGTAGTGACTAGTAACATGTACAAATTCTCATAAATATTCTAAAGGAGTCTAGAATTAAATTAACCAAGAATTTAATTTATAAATTAAATAATAGTTATTTAATTTAATATACATATACATGTATATATTTTATATAGTGATATAAAAAATGTGTATATGATATTATTATATAATGTATTATTAAAGGTTAATAAATACATTATATATTAATAATGAGAATTTAAATATAATGAAAGTATAGAGTTCTTGTGGGAGAGGGACTCATAATTAGAATAGGAGTCTAACTCTATAAACACACCATTAGAGAGCATAATTAGAGGAGAGATTTTTTCCATAAAATTCACAAGAATTCCTTCCCAATTGAAAGGTAATCTCACGGCCAAAAAGGAATTGAATTGGAAGCAATATCAAGTCATATAATTTTGGGATTATTGACTTCGTTAGTTTTCTTAATAATTGATTAACAATCAATTGAGATTCTAATGAAAAAGATCTCTCCGCCACTTCATCTTTTTGGGAGAAAAACATTCGGTAACTTTGAAAAGGTGGAGAAAAATTTGGCCGCAAGTTTCTTCCTTGTTCTTCCAGCCGCTGCACAGTCTCAACGTACAAATCGCTTGTGATTTCTAGTGTAATCCAAGCGAGGGACAAAGTTTCTGATCGTGGACCTAATTAGGCGATCAAATGGAAGAGCCACTCGTAGGGATTTACAAGAAGGGATATATCCGCCTAAACATTGGAATAGTTTGGAGTCCAGCGTTAAGAACGCAAAGATATAATTCTAAACACCCTATGAATGTTTCTAAACACACGACGCCAAAGAACATTATTTTAAACTTCCGCTGCGTCTTGGGTGCGAGAATACGATGCACCAACAGTGGTATTAGAGCCGGTGATTCTCAATCGTGTGTTTTAATTAAATTGTGTTGAGTTTATTATTTCAAATCGCGTAAGAAATTTTAAGAGAAACGCCCCTCAAATTTATTTTTTGAAAAAAAAAGAACCAGATTTAAAAAATAAAATAAAATGCAAATTACTGTTCACGGGCAGCGTGAACAGTGTCTGCGGCGTGAATAGTGCACATGGCAGGTCAGATTTTTCAAAATAAATAAATAAATAAATTTTGGGCAGCCCAGTCCGAGGAAAAGTTCGGGTCCGGGGCAATTTTTTGATTTTTCAAAATTTTGGGCTAATTGATATTTTAAAAAATACGGACGATTTTATCCTACAAAAATTTGATAAAATCAATTTCTTACAAAATAAATAATTGAAATATTATTTAATTATTTATGGTAAAAACTGTTTAACAAAAATTTAATTATTTGAAACTAAAGAAAATTGTTTATTTAATTTGATAATTATGTCGGTTAGTGATAATTTACGAGATACACGATTTATTGATAATATGTAATATTATCGGATTTATATAATATATGATATTATATGTTAAAAGGATGATTGAGAGTCATGACCAATGTGCTAGGTGTATGTTAGGATATTTTACGTGTTGTAATTTTTTGATTATTTGATAATTAAAAGTGGACCTGGTTTATGGTCCGTTCACACCCCCTAAATTTGTATCCCAATGTGCCACGGGTATTCATGTAAATATTAGAATTAGTGGGACATCAAGATTTGAAGACAGTGGGCCTGATTCTCGTAAAGAGTTTTGAAGATCGAAGACATGTAAAATATTGGACGCTTATGTAATATTGCATTTGCATCCCTTCATTTACCTAGGTTATGGACATGGATCCGTATATTGCTCGTACAGATCAATTAGCTCTCGGTTATCGATCATCGTTTATTATTTATGATGTATGTGATATATTATAAATAATCAGTACATACGTTATTATTAATAAAATAACAAGAGTTGCATGAATCCGACAATCATACAAACAATCATGGCACGAGTTTTAAAATAATGATGATACAAATTTTTAAAATTAAAATATCTCATTTTGGATGAGATCCAAAATTTAAATCAAGCTCATTAAAAGGATAATTAAAAGAAAGTTTAATAATTTCTTGCCTTCCATCAACGGTGGTTGCATGATGATTGCTGCCCGAGGTCAGTGTCTGGCTCATATTATTGGAGAGGCCTGGACGCCGGAAAGCTGTGACTTCCACTGACATATTTGATGTGAATTACGTGGAACTCCCATGACTTTGGCTCATATTATTGGGGAGACTCACGGCTGCTGTCCATTAAAGTTCAACATTGATGGGTCGGGCTCGACACGTGAAGAGAAAGGGGATCATATTATTGGACTCTCCTCAAACGTGAGGCAAAATTACGTAAGGGTTGCAAGGAGTTGCAATTGGGCTCTACCTTTTGGAAGTTATGATTGGCTGATATTATTCGGGATCATGATTTCGCAATTGGTCCTTTCGTACTCACTAAGAAAATTAGATTTCCCGTTTTTCATCAGAGAGTAGTGAAAATGTCAAATATAGTAGGGAGGTAATTCGTAAAAACAAAGTCCACATTTTACATCTTACAAAATATTTTAAAATAGTCAGTAACATTTATTTTGTTTCCATATCATTATATTTATGATTTCGTCACGCAATTCATATTTGTTATTAAAACAAGCTATCCGAACACTAATTTTCAAGATAGGCTGGGATAATTGTTCTAAATTCGAAGAGAATAGCATACATACTAATGTCCGTCTTGCTGAACTGACAAAGCATGCAAGATGGTATGACCACAGTATGCAAGCTGAAGTGTAATATGCTCTCTTCTCTGTCAAATGAACTGTAGAGACAGTTTGAGGAAATGTTGAATGCTCTTGACATTCAAATACACATGCAAGAGTTGCATAGTGCATGAAACTCGCATAATGATGCAAGCCACTTTCAAGGAACACATGATTAGACGCATGCAAGATGGAGTTCTTACCCATGGGCATGGTGTAAGTATGATAGGGCCTAATGAGAAGGTGGTGGGCCTGAAATTTGACAAAGCCCGATAAGTCAGAACATATTTGCTTCACTGCAAGAAGTCAGGACATAAGAAATTATCTGGGCCAGAAATGTTTTGGCGATGATAAGTGAATGTCCAAGTAAACATGATTTTAACAACAACCAAAAGAAAACAAGATAGTCTAAACCAAGCACATTTGTGACACGTTAGGCTAGGACATATTTCCCAAAGAAGATCCGCAAGCTGGTGGGAGAGGGCATGTGTGACTCGTCAGACATAAACTCTCTAAGAGACATGTGAGTCATGTCTGAAAGGAAAAATGATCGAGGACCCTTTTCTTTGTTAGAGTAGGTGCACGTCGAGCCAAGTGTTAGCCGAGTGTTTACAATGAAACTCTATGTATAAACAATATTTATTTTAATAATATTTGAAATTAATGTTTTGGCATATCTTTATCTGTATATCCATGCTAGTGGCATAGATAAAGTCCTTGAATATACAAATAATAGAAAGAATATGAGATGCTCATATGATGAGTATCATGAAACTCATATTTGGAATACTGTATATTCTAAACAGTTCCTAGTCGATTCAGCCACCGCTAAGAAGGATATAGGCCGCTCGAGTTTGAGACTAGTATCTGCGATGTGAGTACCATGTTTCATTGGTAAGGGACATTGTGATATCCGAGTATGCAGGTAGGTGTTCCTTGTAGAGTGAACTGAACAACCCTCCATAAAGGACATTCCAAGTGGTTCTCACTTATCGAGTGGAAACGTCCTAGTTTATGGTTATACACCATTAGTCCTTATGACCCGGAACAACATTGAGACTCTATGTGCTAGCATTACACTTTGACTTTTTTACCGACTCTCATGGGGTCATCAGGTGGCAAGTTTGGGTGTTTTGTCGAAACATATAGGAGTCGATGCATTGTAGTCGGGGAATTATCGCTTACCTTCGGGTATGGATATCCTATCTGATCTCATGTGTATGTAGTTTGAAATCTCTGATCAGAGTATGGTGGTAATTATGAAAGGGGATTTCGTAGATTACACCATCGATGCAACTACTACATGACACATAGTATCGATTCATTGACAACTCTCGATATACCAATGGTTGTCGAGTCGGTCGAGATATATGAGTTCAAGGGACCGTACTGTACACTAACCATAATTGAATGATTCTTGCAGGCACTATCATTTGATACCTGGGGAATCATGTAAGCGATGGTGCTAGGCATTTAGCATGATTGGTTGGGTACTATCAGACTTGAGTTCTGACGTTCTTATTATCAGGGAGTTGATAAGTAAGAATAGAGCAATTGGGGTATGCTCATATAAGGACATGTTTAGTCCCGAATCACATGGAAATGTGAACCCACGGCTAGTTGTATCAATGAACCATTGAGGGCCACACAAGTCCTAACTTTCTAGATCCCGTTGAGAAATAAAATAGTTCAATGTATGGAACGACTTATAAAGGAGTTATAAGCGTAAGGAAAAATAAAAGTATGACTTCTATAAGGGGAATGTAACTTTTAATTTGTGGAAGTGTTTCTAAATTAAAAGTTAACAAAATAAATAATGTATTTGAAAATTGTGATATTCTTAAACATTATTATGGACTAAATTAAATTAATTCAAGTGTTGAATTAATTAATCACTAGTGTGCCTAGTAGAGTCCAAATAATTAAATTAATTCAAGTGTTGAATTAATTAATCACTAGTGGGCCTAGTAGAGTCCAAATAATTAAATTAATTCAAGTGTTGAATTAATTAAATGATATTGAGTCTTGTAGAGCCCAAGGAAATTATTATTCAACTAGTGGGATTGAGTAAAATCAAGTAAAGTTTAAATGATCTCAAATGTGTTGGAGACATTTAAATAAAAGTCCACGGGCCTTGTAATTGTTACAAACCTAAGTAGAAAGCATGCATGGGAGGTGAAGGGTTGGAGGCTACTTTTTCGATATCCAAGGCATGGCATGCACATACTCACTTCAACTTTTTCCACAACCAAGAAAAACACTCTTCCCTCTCTCCTACACATACTATGGCCGAAATTTAAAAGTAAAAATACTCTCCAGTTTTGCTTTTTCAATTGTTGAAGATTGCATACACTTCTCAAAGAAAAATCCTCTAATTTTTCTAGTGCAAAATTAGAGGGTATCTTTCTTGTTGGTGGTGAGCTTAATTTATGAGCAAGGATTGCTCTTGGAAGCTTAAAGATTAGTCTTGTCATTGAAGAGCTTAGTTGTTGACAACTAAGTTGGAGTCATCATCAATCTTTTAAGATTGATAGGTATATTTTCGAAAACACTCTATGAATGTCATTTTGTGTTTTATTGTATTTGCTACACACTATAGTGCTTAGGGTGCTCGAATTTTGCTATAAAATATTTTTGAAACTTCGTTGCACAAGAAAGCACCTTAAACTGATCCCCTTTCAAGTGGTATCAAAGCTATGGATACTATTTTGCGTAACATATACATAATATTATATTGAGGTCGATTTCTAACCGCATGATATGAATTTTTGCAAAAAAATCGAGGTTTGTTTGGGGCCAATTTTGGGCAGCAAGTTGTTGCCTATTTCGGGTAGCTCGGGCTGCCCGTTTCGGACAGCAGCCCGAATAGCCCCTTGTTTATAATAATTAAAAAAAATAAATTTTGTGTGCAAGTTGACCGGAATCCGACGACGGAGCTCTGGCAACGGCGATGACGACTAGAGTTTCCAAAAGTGTTTGGAATATCAAAGTGTCATTGGCCTTGAAATTGTTGGGCCATTAGATGGCTAATACAATTTGTGAATTTAAATGAGCCAAAATGTTTTTGGTGAAAAATGATTTTTTGGACCCTTAAGTTTAAATCCACAAAAGTTGTACCTATTATCTCATAAAATAAATAATTGAAGTTGGACTTTAATTATTTATAGTAAATTGTGATTTACAAGAAATTCGGTTATAAATAAATTAATTAGAAAGTAGACAAAGGAGTTTGTATACTTTGTTAATTTAGTTTATAATCGTGACGGTTAGTGATTTGATCAAGATATATAATATTGGATCAATTAATTATTGTGATAATTAATTGATTGTGTATGATATGTAATATTATGCATGAAGGATGATCAAAAGCCCAAGCCCAATTTGCTAGGTGTATGCTAGGATATTTTGTGTTGAATGATTGTAATAATTATCAAATTTCAAGTGGGCTTGGTTTATGGACCGTTCCTACCTCATGAGATGTATCTCTATTTGCCATGGATATTTATTTGTAAATATTAGTATAGTGGAATATCAAGATTGGAAGATGATGGCCTTGATGATTATGAAGATCGAAGACATGTAAATATTGGAAGCTTATGTAATAGCTGCATTTGCATCCCATGCATTTCCCAAGGATTGGACCTAGTCCCGTGCTTAGCTCACACGGGCCATTAGTATCGGGGCGATTGATCATCCTTGTTTTGTTTACTGTTTATAATATATGCATGATATGTTATAAATAATGAGTATGTGCGTTATTATTATGATAATAACAAAGTTGCATGAATCCGACAAACATACGATCAAACACGGCGAGCTTTTAAATAAAATTAATGATGAGTACCTTTCAAAATTAAAAACCCTCCTTTTGAATAAGATTCAAAATTAATATCAAGCCCGAAAAGGGGAATTATAAAGTTGTTTATAATTTCTATGTCTTCCATCGACAATGGGTGCATGATGAATGCTACCCGTGCTCGGGGCTCAGCTCATATTATTGGGGGAGCCCTGGGTGCCGGAATGTTGTGACATCCATTGACATGGTGATGTGAACTACAGTGGAGCTCCCATCATTTCGGCTCATATTATTGAGGGAACTCATGGCGACCGTCCATTAAGGTTCAATATCAATAGGTAAGGCTTGACACGTAAAGATGAACGATGTCATATTATTGGGTCCTAATCATACGTGAGACAAAAGTTTACGTAGAGGGTTGCATGGAGATGCAACTGGAAACTACCTTTTAGGAATTGTGATTGGCTGATATTATTCGTGATCATAATTTTCTAATTGGACCTTGCATACCTACTGAGAAAAGGAGTTTCCCGTTTTCACTAGAGGGTAGTGAAAAATGTCAAAACAGTGGGAGTAAAAATTTATAAAGTAAGAGTCCATAATTTAATCTTACTAAATATTTTAAAATAGTCATTAACATTGATCTGTTTTACTTTTCAGTACAATTTGTGACAACTTCTACCATTCGCAATCCGCTATCTGCAATACTCGACAAACGCGTATTAACAAGACCTAATTACCTCAACTAGCTAATAAACTTAAAATTCGTCTTGACTTCGGAAAGGATAGCATTTACACTGAGTCGCCCCCCGTTGAGGCTCCGACTGACTGCACTCCTGAGTAATTGCAGACTTACAAGGAATAGTGTGACAATGACTTGAAAGCCAGGTGTTATATGCAGTCTTCTATGTATGATGAGTTGTAGAGGCGTTTTGAGGATGCAAAGAGTGCTGCTGACATTCATTTGTATCTCAAGGAGCTCTTTGGTGAGCAGACTCGACCTCTTAGGCATGCTACCGTCAAGGAGCTGATCACTTTGCGCATGCGAGATGGGGCCTCGGTCCATGAGCATGGCCTAAAGTTGATTGGTTTTTTTGACAAGATCGTTGGCATGGATCTGATCTTGCCTTCGGAGTTGACCACCAACGTGTTGCTCTTGTCAGTGTCTAGCTCATTTGATCTTTTTGTGGTGAATTTCAATATAAACAAGATGGAGCCGACCCTTGAGGAGTTGGTGAACATGCTTGTGACCTTTGAGTACACCATCAAGAAAGAGAAGTCGGTTCTTTATGTGGGTTTTTCATCTGGTATGAGGAAACCTTTTCTCCAGTTGCAATGTTCAAGTCCATAAGGATATTGCTAGTCATACCTGCATAATATCACTATGAGATATGGTAGATGGATGTCAAGATAGCTTTCTTAATAGGGAATATTAAGGAACAGATTTACATGTCTCAACCTGAAGGGTTTACAATTGTCGGAAGTAAGCATATGATATGAAAACTTCATAGATCTATTTATGGTCTAAAGCAAACATCTAGCAGTTGGAACCTTAGATTTGATAGTACAATCAAAGAGTTTGGTTTTACTAAGAATCCTGAGGAACCCTGCGTGTATAAGAAGGTCAGTTGGAGTGCATGTGATATTCCTTGTAGTTTATGTTGATGACATTATACTCATTGAGAATGATGTAGGAATGTTGCAATCAACTAAAATATAGTTAGCGAGTAAGTTCTCGATGCAGGACTTGGGGGAAGCATATTTTGTATTGGAAATACAGATCTATAGAGATAGATCAAGAAGATTGCTTGGTCTCACCCAATCCACATACATAGATACCATCGTGAAGAGGTTCTTGATGGATGAGTCCAAGAGAGGACATCTACCAATGTGTCATGGCGTGTCCCTATCCAAGTCTATGTCTCCAAAGACTGATGCAGAGATAGCGGCGATGACACGCATTCCGTATGCATCTGCTTGGTAGCATCATGTATGGGATGATATCTACACGTCCTGAAGTGGCTTTCGCACTAAGTGTAGTGAGTAGATACCAATCGAACCTTGGTATTCCACACTGGAAAGCTGTGAAAGACATCCTCAAGTAGTTGAGAAGGACCAATAAGTTGTTCTTGGTCTATGAGGGTGGAGAACTGAAATTGGAAGGCTATACCGACTCTAGCTTCCAAAGCGATATCGATGACTCGAAGTCAACATCTGGATTTATATTCATGCTCAATGTTGCTGCTGTCTCTTGGAAGAGTTCCAAGCAAGAAAGTACTGCGGATTCCACCACTAAGGCAGAATACATTGCTGCATCAGTTGCAGCAAAGGAGGCTGTTTGGATAAGGAATTTTGTCCAAGATTTGTGCGTCATTCCTAATGGAGTTGATCCTATCCCGATGTTTTGTGACAACACGGGAGCCATTGCTCAAGCAAAGGAGCCAAGGTCTCATCAGAAGTCTAAACATGTATTGAGAAAGTACCACATCCCCCGAGAGATTGTGGAAAGAGGAGATGTCTCGATTGAAAAAGTCGACTCCGCAGATAATGTTGCTGATCCACTAACTAAGCCTTGACCTATACCATTATTCGAGAAGCATCGCGAATCGATGGGTTTGAAGCATATTAGTTGGCTCTAATGCAAGTGGGAGATTGTTAGAGTAGGTACACGTCGAGCCAAGTGTTGGCCGAGTGTTCGCAATGAAACTCTATGTATAAACAATTTTATTTTAATAATATTTGAAATTATTGTTTTGGCACATCTTTATCTGTATACCCATGCTAGTTGCATAGATAAAGTCCTTGAATATACAAATAGTAGAAAGAATATGAGATGCTCATATGATGAGTATCATGAAACTCATATTTGGAGTACTGTATATTCTAAACAGTTCCTAGTTGATTCAGCCGCCGCTAAGAAGGATATAGGACGCTCGAGTTTGAGACTAGTATCTGCGATGTGAGTACCATGTTTCATTCGTAAGGGACATTGTGATGTCCGAGCATGCAGATAGGTGTTCCTTGTAGAGTGAACTGAACAACCCGCCATAAAGGACTTTCCAGGTGGTTCTCGCTTATCGAGTGGAAACATCCTAGTTTATGGTTGTATACCATTAGTCCTTATGACCCGGGACAACATTGAGACTCTATGTGCTAGCATTACACTTTGACTTGTTTACCGACTCTCATGGGGTCATCAGGTGGAAAGGTTGGGTGTTTTGTCGAAACATATAGGAGTCGATACATTGTAGTCGAGGGACTCACCGCTTACCTTCGGGTACGGATATCCTATGTGATCTCATGTGTATATAGTTTGAAATCTCTGATCAGAATATGGTGGTAATTATGAAAGGAGTTTCATAGATTACACTATCGATGCAACTACTATATGACACATAATATATATTCATTGACAACTCTCGATATACCAAAGGTTGTCGAATCGGTCGGGATATATTGAGTTGAAGAGACCGTACTGTACGCTAACCATAATTGAATGGTCCTTGCAGGCACTATCATTTGATACCTAGGGAATCATGTAAGAGATGTTGCTAGGCGTTTAACATGATTAGTTGGGTACTATCAGACTTGAGTTCTGACGTTCTTATCATCAAGGAATTGATAAGTAAGAATGGAGGAAATGGGGTATGCTCATATAAGGACATGTTTAGTCCCGAATCACATGGAGATGTGAACCCACGACTAGTTGTATCAATGAGCCATTGAGGGCAACACAAGTGCTAACTTTCTAGATCCCGTTGAGAACTAAATAGTTCAATGTGTTGAACGGCTTATAAAGGAGTTTATAAGCGTAAGGAAAAATAGAAGTATGAATTCTATAAGGGCTTATCACCTACAACACATGATATTAACTGGAATGAGATAAAACTTAGTAAGCAGAAAGCAATAAATAACAACTACATATACATAGGCTTGGCTTGAATAACATGGCTATGACAATGAAAAACAATAAAATACCATCTTCAATGAACAATAGATATCAATGCAATATAGATGGTATCTCATGGTATGAATTAAATGAAAAAATGATAGTTCTGTGACATGTGACATGTGATAAGTATCTCTTTAATATAAATATCAAAACTGTGAGAGATACTCTTAATAATGAAATTGGACAATGATATGCATTAAATTACTATCAATCCTTGACTTTAATCATAGGAACTTGGTTGAGACAATTGTACAATAAAACATTAGCATATGAGCACATGAAAAATAAAATATTTTTCATTTTTATTCCACCAATATATTGATCATTTTCTGAGAAATCATTTTGAAAATCTGCAGTATCAAAATGAGTTGAATCACTCAAACGGTCACTGTATTCAATGAAGTTGGTCTCTTTTTCTTTTCCCTTTATCAATTCTTTATAGAGCTTACAAAGGTGCTCAGGGGCTCGACAAATACGAGAACAATGTCCTGGAGTGCCGCATCTAAAACAAGAACTTTCAAATCGTTTTGAGTGATTTTCATTAACACTCATGTTCTCATGATGCCTTTTCAGTGGGTTGTTTGTAACGCCCCTTTGAGATGCGTTATAAAAGTAACTATTTCGATCGTTTTCAAAATCAGGGTCGCAACCACGACCACTTCCAGGTCCACGTCCACGTCCACGTCCACGACCAAAACCTTGTCTCTAAATTTGATTTTGGTTTCCAGGTATAAATTCATTTTGACTTACAACTATTTACTTCTGGAAATGCTGTTGATCCAATAGGTCGGGACTGATGATTTCTCATTAGCAGCTCGTTGTTCCTTTTCGCCACAAGAAAACATGCGATAAGTTCAGAATATATCGCAAATCCACGCATTCTATATTGTTGTTGTAGAGTTATTTGGTGCATGAAATGTGAAAAATATTTTCTCAAGCATTTCCTGATTCCGTAATCTCATGTCTACAAAATTTTAATTGCGAGATTATTCGATAAATCGCTGAATTGTAATCACTGACTTTCTAAAAATCTTGTAATCTTAACGTATTCCATTCATCCCGGGCGGTCGAAAGCATAACTTCCCTTGTATGTTTAAATCTTTCTTTTAATCATTTCCATAAAGACATGGAATATTTTTTAATTAGATATTCACATTTTAATCCTTCATCAATATGTACACGCAAAAATATTATAGCTTTTGTCTTTCTTGTGATGAATGAGATACCATTTTCTTTGATGGTCTCACTTAGACCCAGTGATTCAGGATGCATTTCTACATCGAGAGTTCATGGCATATAATTTTTTCCCGTAATGTCGATAGTAAACAATTCGGCCTTTGTCAAATTTGACATGATAGTACTAGAAAAATAACAATGCATTTAAGTTCTAAATCTATTAATATGGCAATAAAAAGTAACAAATAAATTATAAGTTCAAGCATTCTTAAAAAAAAACGTGAAGGCGGATATTCTCCGATAAATACAAGACTAGTGAGTATAATAACCAAAAGAATTATATAAAATAACCTTGAAATAACCATCTTCTTCTTCTTCTTCGAAAATTTTGATGAAGAAAATTTTTAGGGAGGAACAATAAGTTTGGAGTGATTGAATGTGTTTGTAAAATCATATTTATAGGGTAAAAATTAGCCGTTTATGACAGTTTATGACCGTTACAAAATCTTAAAAAAATAAATATATGTATATGTAAATTTTATGCTAATAATATGATATATATATATATATATATGTATATATATATATGTGTATATATATATAATGTTGATTATGTTTAAATAATTATGTATATCACATCACAATATTATAATGAGGTGTCAAAGATTCAATTTATATAATATTGTGACATTATACAAATATATATAATTTTTATATAACACAATAAAAAATATAAACAGTGAAATAATCACACCATGTTGTTATTATGATGTGACATAGGTTTTTTTTTTTTTTTATAATAACATGATATTATTCAAATATATATATATATATATATATATATATATATATATAATAAATAAATAAACAGTAACATACTAAAATTATATAAACAATGTAATAATATAATCACTTCATGATATTATAATGATGTGTCATAAATTCCTTTTATATAATAACATGATATTATATATTAAGGCATAGTTTGGTACATGGGATAAGAGAGAGATTGATAAATAATCCTCCTTATCCCATGTTTGGTACCTTTTTAAAAAGCTCATGATAATATCATGGGCCCTTGATAAATAATTTCTTAGAAGGATAAAATATCCCTAATAGAAGGTGTGATAATTTTAATCAAATGATAAAATACACTACAAATGACTTAATTACCCTCAATTTATAAATGATTTTTTTATAAATCCATGCTAGTAGGTAGAAATTAAAATCAAATAAATATTTTATTTATTTTTATATATTATATAATATGATAATTATATAAATGATTTCGAGATAATGATATAAATAATTTTTATAAATCTCAATAAAATTATTATTATCACTCGATTATCCTTAAAAATTGATATTTGACTTGACTCACAAAATCAATGGCTCAATTATCATATTATATAATATATAAAATTAGATAAAAATAAATAATCATGCAAGTACTATCGGCACATAAACAAATAAAAAATATGAACTCAAGCAACAAATTTGAAATTATAAATTTTATTATGATAAGGTTAATTTTGTCATTACAATCTAATATATAAATTTAATCACTCTTATTAAAATCATACCAAACATTAAATATAATATCCTACATCTTATTTATCCTTAACTTATCCTTATATTATATATCACATGTTTATCCTATCATGTGTACCAAACTATGCCTAAATATATACACAATAAAAATAAATAAAAAATTAAATAAATATTCTTATTTTCGAATATTGTTACATTTTTCTTATGTTTTGGAGCTTGGAAAAATGTTTTGGAGTTTGGAAAAATATTGAGAACCGAACCTTCGAATATCGTGCTGATAACATGTTAAAAATAAAAATTTACGGTAAAAGTAAAAATGTCAAACTCAGAAAATATAGTAAACTACAAACTTTATAAAATTTTGTTTACTTAATTGTGTTTTTTTCACGAATTGAGAGACATATTTATAATTTTTTTTTGTAAATATTCCAAAAATAAATACATCATTACATACATTATCACACCTAATTTTCAATATTTAGCACTTTTATTTTCAACACAACTCTTTATTTCAGCTAATAGTTTATTTATGTTGAAAATAAATGATTTGAATATTGAAAAGTAATAGTTGAATATTTGAATGTTGAAAATAAGAGTTGTAAAATTAGAAATTTGTGTGTGATGATGTAGGTAATGATGTATTTTATTTTTTGGATTATGTGTAATGAAACTCTATAAATAGATCTCTCATTTGTGAATAAAATCACAATTAAGTAGAGAGAAAAATATTATAAAGTATGTAGTTTGGTAAATTTTGAGAGCTTGAGATTTTTACTTTTTACCATAAATTTTTACTTTTTCACAACACGTTATCAGCACGAAGCTCTAAAAGTCCTACATACTTTTCCAAGCTCCAAACAGAAGAAAAAGGTAACAAAAGTAATTATATTTATTTTACTGTTATTTATTTATTGTGTATTTATTTAATATATAATATAATGTTATTATTAGAAATAATAAAATAAATTTTTCATAAACTTGTTATAAATCCTGGGAGGCTGTTAAGACGACATCCCACACTCTCGGTAAGGGATACGACATGTATAAAAGCTTATAAGGTTTTTAAACAAAATAAATTATGACACTCATTATAATATTATGATATGATATACATAATTATTTAAACATGTCTAATATTATATATACCATATTATTACCATAAAATTATACAAATACATACCTTTATTGTTTTGTACACCAACGGTCATAAAACGGCTAGTTTTTGCCCTATAAATATGATCTCACAAACACATTCAATCACTCCAAATTTCTCTTCTTCTCTAAAAATTATTCATCATCAAATTTTTCGAAGAAAAAAGAAGATGGCTTTCTCAAGGATATTTTTAATTATTTTGGTTATCATACTCACGAGTCTTGTATTTATCGGAGAATATCATCCTCGTGCGTTTTATTTATTTTTACAAATAATTGTACTTGTTGTTTATCCGTTCCTTTGTATTGCAATATTTATTAACTAATAAAATGCATCGTAATTTTTTTAGTACCACCATGTCAAATTTAACAAAGCTCGAATTTGTTACGCTCGACATCACGGGAAAAAATTATATGCCATGGACTCTAGATGTAGAAATGCATCTTGAGTCATTGGGTCTAAGCGAGACCATTAAAGAAAATGGCATATGCACGTCACAAGAAAAGGCAAGAGCCATGATATTTTTGCGTCTACATCTCGACGATGGATTGAAATGTGAATATGTACTGAAAAATATCCCATGGCTTTGTGGAAGGGATTAAAAGAAGATTCGAACATATAAGATAAGTTATACTTCCGACAGCCCGGGATGAATGGAATACATTGAGATTCCAAGACTTTAAAAAAGTCAGTGATTACAATTCGGCGATGTATAGAATAATCTCGCAATTAAAATTTTGTGGACATGAGGTCACAGAATCTGAGATGCTTGAAAAAATATTTTCCACGTTTCATGCATCAAATATTACTCTACAGTAACAATATAGAGTACGTGGATTCGCAAGATATTCTGAAATCATCGCCTGTCTTCTTGTGGCGGAAAAAAACAATGAGCTATTAATGAGAAATCATCAGTCCCGACCCACTGGATCAACAGCATTTCCAGAAGTAAATGCTGTAAGTAAAAATGAATTTAAACCTGGAAACCAAAATCAATTTCAAAGACAAGGTTTTGGTCGAGGTCGTGGACATGGACGTGGACGTGGAATTGGTCGTGGTCGTAGACGCGGCCGTGGTTTTGAAAATAATAGAGATAGGTTATTTTTATAACTCATCTCAAAAGAGCGTCCCAAACCATCCACTGAAAAGGTATCATGAGAATACAAGTGTTAATGAGAATCACTCAAAAAGATATGAAAGTTCTTGTTACAGATGTGGTACTCCAGGACATTGGTCCAAAGTTTGTCGAAGCCCCTGAGTACCTTTGGAAACTTTATAAAGAATCATTAAAGGGGAAAGAAAAGGAGACCAACTTCACTGATCGCAGTGACCGTTTGAGTGATTCAACTCATTTTGATGCTGGTGATTTTATGAATGATTTCTCTGGAAATGATCAATATGTTGGTGCGATAGAAATGAACAATATTGATGCTGCAGATTTTCTCAACGATTTCTCTGAAAATGAACAATATAATGGTAGAATATAAATGTACAATAATTTATTTTTCATGTATTCATAGAATAATGTTTTATTGTATAATTATGATATGTGTTATATTTAAATATATATTGCCAGTAATTTATTTCATTGCATATTTTTTTGAAGTTCAAATATGGAAAATGCTATGAGCAAAGCTGAAGTTTGCATACCCGATAGTGGTACAACGCACACTATCCTCCGAGATAAAAGATATTTCTTGGAACTAAAACCAACAAAAACAACGGTGAATACAATATCAGGTCTTGTAGACTTGATTAAAGGATGTGGTAAAGCATAATTTTTGTTACCTAATAGTACAAAATTTTTGATCAATGATGCTTTATATTCACCACAATCGGAAATAAATTTGTTGAGTTTTAATGATATATATTCCCATGGGTATGATACTCAAACAATGAATGAAGGGAATGAGAAATATATGTGTCTTATCACATATAAATCAGGAAAGAAATATGTGATTGAAAAACTACCAATGCTCCCTATTGGATTGCATTATACACATATAAGTCCCATTGAATCAAACATGATAGTTGATAATTCTTCGATATTAACCAATTGGCATGATCGATTGGGACATCCTGGTTCAACAATGATGCGAAGAATTATAGAAAATACACATGGTCATCCACTGAAAGACCAGAAGATCTTTCAGAATAATAAGTTTCAATGTAAAGCATGTTCTCTTGGAAAACTTATTATAAGACCATCACCAGTCAAAATCCAAACTGAATCACCAATGTTTCTTGAACGTATTAAGGCTGATATTTGTGGACCAATCCATCCACCATGTGGACCATTCAGATACTTTATGGTATTGATTGATGCCTCCAGTAGATGGTCACATGTATGTTTATTGTCGACTCGAAATGTTGCATTTGCAAGATTACTTGCTCAAATAATAAAATTGAGGAATCAGTTTCCCGATTATACAATCAAGAAAATTAGACTTGATAATGCTGGTGAATTTACTTCCCAGACTTTCAATGATTATTTTATGTCTATGGGAATCATTGTTGAGCATCCTGATGCTCATGTACATACACAGAATGGATTGGCTGAATCATTGATTAAACGTCTGCAAATGATTGCTAGACCAATGATTATGAAAACAAAGCTCCCTATTTCTATATGGGGACATGCAATTTTACATGCTGCTTCATTAATTCGCATCAGACCAAGTGCATATCATAAATACTCCCCATTACAGCTTGCATTTGGTAAAGAACCAAACATTTCTCATCTGAGAATTTTTGGATGTATGGTGTATGTGCCTATTGCACCACCACAACGAAAGAAAATGAGACCTCAAAGAAAGGTTGGAATTTATATCGGTTATGATAGTCCATCAATCATTCGATATCTTGAACCTCAGACAGGCGACGTGTTCACAGCACGTTTTGCTGATTGTCATTTTAATGAGGAAATCTTCCCAATATTAGGGGGAGAACAGAAACATACCGAAAAGAAATTACATGGTATGTATCATCATTGTTACATCTGGATCCAAGAACAAAACAATGTGAAAAAGATGTACAACAAATTGTACACTTGCAAATAATAGCAAATCAAATACCAGATGCATTTGCAGACACAAAAGGGGTAACTAAATCATATATACATGCTGCAAATGCCCCTGCTCGAATTGAAATTCCAAAGAAACAAATGGAAGATACTCATGATGTCATTAAACACCTGAAGCGTGGAAGGCCAGTCGGTTCCAAGGATAAAAATCCTCGAAAAAGAAAATTCATAGAGAAACACGATGATCACAAAATAAAGAATGATGTTTCTGAAGAAACACATGTTGATCACAAAATAGAGAATGTTGTTCCTGAAGAAACACATTATGATGAAAATGTTCTGTCAGAACCACAAACTGACGAGAATCATGAAATTTCTATCAATTACATTAATACTGCAAAAATATGGAACCAAAAAGATATAGATGAAATTGATGATATATTTTCTTATAATGTGGCAATCGACATCATAAATGATAACGAAGATCATGAACCAAAATCTTTTGGTGAATGTAAAAATCGACAGGATTGGATAAAATGGAAAGATGCCATCCAGGTTGAATTAGATTCGCTAAATAAACGTAATGTTTTTGGACCTATAGTCCTTACACCTGAAGGTGTAAAACCCTGTTGGATACAAATGGGTTTTTATTCGAAAATGAAATGAGAAAAATGAAATAGTAAGATATAAAGCTCGACTTGTTGCACAAGGTTTTTCTCAAAGGCCTGGAATTGATTATGAAGAAACGTATTCTCCTGTGATGGATGCAATTACGTTTCGGTATTTGATTAGCTTGACGGTATCTGAAAATTTAGAAATGCGTCTTATGGATGTTGTTACAGCTTACTTATATGGATCACTTGATAGTAATATATATATGAAAATCCCTAAGGATTTAAGATGCCTGAAGCACAAAGTTCAAAACCCAGAGAATGTTATTCTGTGAAATTACAAAGATCATTATATGGGTTAAAGCAATCAGGTCGAATGTGGTATAATCGACTAAGTGATCACTTGATGAAAAAGGGATATGTAAATAATTCAATATGCCCTTGTGTTTTCATTAAGAAAACAACATCCAGATGCGTAATTATTGCTGTATATGTTGATGATTTAAACATCATTTGAACGAAGAAGGAAATTCAAAGTTGTCATACTTGAAGGAAGAATTTGAAATGAAGGATCTTGGAAAAACCAAGTTTTGTCTGGGTTAAAAATTGAACAAAAATAATGTGGAATGTTTGTTCACCAGACAAATTATACAGAAAAAATCCTTAAACGTTTTAATATGGATAAAGCAAATCCTTTAAGTACTCCAATGGTTGTTAGATCATTAAACATAGAAAAGGATCCATTCCGTCCATGTGAAGATGATGAAGATATTCTTGGTCCAGAAGTACCATATCTAAGTGTCATCGGTGTCCTTATGTACCTTACAAATTGTACAAGGCCTGATATATCTTTTGCCGTGAATCTGTTGGCAAGATTTAGCACATATCCAACCAAGAGACACTGGAACAGAATTAAACATATATTCCGTTATCTACGAGGAACGACAGACTTGAGACTTTTGTATTCAAAAGATGCTAATCCAAGTATAATTGGTTATGCTGATGCTGGATACTTATCTGATCCACACATGGCACGTTCCCAAACTAGGATATGTATTTACTCGTGGAAGGCACTGCAATATCTTGGCAGTTCACAGAATCAAACGCTCGTAACAACTTCATCAAATCATGCCGAGATTATTGCACTACATGAAGCAAGTCGTGAATGTGTGTGGTTAAAATCAATGACCCAACATATCCAAATTTCATGCGGATTATCATTCGATGAGAAGCCTGTGATACTATATGAAGATAATGCTGCATGTGTTGCTCAAATGAAAGAAGGATACATAAAAAGCGACAGAACTAAACATATTCCTCCTAAGTTCTTCGCATTCACCAAGGAGCTTGAGAAGAATAAATGTATTGATGTTCGTCACATTCAATCAAGTGAAAACTCATCAGATCTCTTCACAAAGGACACTTCCTACGTCAATATTCAGAAAGCACATATATAATATTGGGATGCGCAATCTACGAAATTTGTGAAGAATTGTTCATGTCAACATCAGGGGGAGTTTACGTGACTGCACTCTTTTTTCCTTACTATGGTTTTTATCCCAGTGGGTTTTTCCAAGTAAGGTTTTTAACGAGGCAGTACAAAACACGTAATGAAGACATCATCGTATCATGATCATCATCACAAGGGGGATTGTTGAAAATAAATGATTTGAATATTGAAAAGTAATAGTTGAATATTTGAATGTTGAAAATAAGAGTTGTAAAATTAGAAATTTGTGTGTGATGATGTATGTAATGATGTATTTTATTTTTTGGATTATGTGTAATGAAACTCTATAAATAGATCTCTCATTTGTGAAGAAAATCACAATTGAGTAGAGAGAAAAATATTATAAAATGCGCAGTTTGATAAATTTTGAGAGTTTGAGATTTTTACTTTTTCCTGTAAATTTTTACTTTTTCACGACAATTTAATAGTTTTGTTAAATTCATTATCAATTATTTTTTTATTTAATATTTATACATGTAAACTGTTGCCCCAAATCGTCGACGAAGCCGATGCAGCTGCCGTTCTAAAACCTCCCTTCTTCCCACTCAAAAACCCTAAATTCTTATATGTATGCATTCTTTAATTGAAAATAAAATTTCATGGAGAATAATATGCTCGATGATCAAGATTTTTTGGTAGCTTCGATTTCACAGCTATCGATTTCGAGCAATTCTTCGCAGCCGGTGGTTGCGCGGTTTCGCCCCGAATGGCTTCAATTTGACTTGGACTCCGATTCAAATAACTTAGTCCGATTCGAGCTACGCAACTCCAAGGTCAGAATTATTATTTTTTTGTTTTGGAAATATTATTTGTTGCTTTTTTTTTTTACTTCACGTGTTGGAGTTCAATCTTTTTGTACCCATAGTGTGTGGTTGGAGGTTTGGCTTGGTTTCCCGGATGTTGAATCAAGTTTGAAAATATTGGCATCCATGCTAAAGAAGTTTGTAGCTTTAGTGCTAGGTTAACGAGATTTGTACTACTGGAATTTAAGTATATCAGGGAAATCATTTCCATGGATTAGTTAATTATTCTCTCTAACTGCTTTCACAAATTTTACCTTTTTTTAAAAAAAAATGTGTTTAGCGTGTAGTTATGGTTTATGATAATGCCCGTTTCCTTTTACTTTCCAGCTTTTCAAGCTAGGACCATCGCAATCAGTATGTGTATCTGAGGCTTCTGAAGTAAATAAGGAGGTATTTTACAATTTATCTTACTCATGCGACAATTTCATGTTTGTAAGTTGTTGGTGCCACCCTTCTGATTATTTCGGTTGGTAGCACTACTACTTTGATTGTAACTCACTATTATATTATGTGCAAGAAGTTCTCTATGATTTTCTGTACCTTACAAGTAATATGCTATTTTTGTTGTAATGATGAAGACAAGAAAAAGAAGGATTTTGTTTTCTTTTATTTTTTATTTTTGTAGAAAAAAAATGATTTCTTTCTATGAATGACATCATGTAGTTAATAAGATGTGATGGATATTTATTCTGTGAATCAGAAGAACTACTCAAGGGGAATCACCATACAATTTATAAATGACGAGGAAAGTAGGGCTTTCCATTGTGCATTTGAACAACGGAAGAAAGACATGACTGTTCAAGGTTGGTTTTTTACATGGTTGCAGGTGTCTCGTGGAAGATGTAATTGTGTGATTGTCATTTTATCTTTGTTTATTCTTGCTGCTTTCTTCATCGCGCTCTTAAATGATGGTGGTAGTAGAGTCCATCAACTTGTATATGTAGCCAGGTAATATCATTAATTTGAGGCTTACTCGATTCAAGTGTTCTGTTGCTTATTTCTAACTTTTCATCTAGGACTTACCGTATTCTTCACCACCTCTAAACATTTCCATTTATTTCAGCCAATGTTTACCCTTTATGTGGCATCATTAAATGCCAGCAACACCGCTATGACTTTAAAAGACAATTTGTCTAAAATGTGATTGCATTATGTGTCTGAAATCTTGTTAAGAATCTTTGTCTATTTGTCACTTTATAGCTGTTTGATTCCCCGTTGATGAATGGTGTCGATTCATGCCCATTGGCCATTGTCCATTACCTTGTCGTGAACCAAAAAATCACGATTGAGTTATTTAAGCATGTATGCCTGCAGATTTTTTTTTAACAATTCATGTAAAATATGCTCCATTATAATTTTTGCTGTCTGATTTAAATTCAAACGTAAATCTAGATACACGTTGTTAATGTTATAAGTAAGGACTCTAAAATAGGGAGTATATACCAGTCTGTAGTTTATAACCATGGCACACTTTTTCTATGCAGTAGCGATAATGATTAATCATGCAAGTTTGCATATGCACTCTCATCAACAGATAATGTCTGCAGTTGTTAAGTACTCGCAGTTCTGAATTTGATTAAAAAACTCTGGCGTCAAAGTTCTGAGTAAGGATTTTCTATACCGTTGTTAGCGAGTTTTAATATGTTTATAAAGCTTTCATGTCATGCAGTCCAGTCTTCTGTCATTATGAGAATAAGATTTAATTAAACCGTAACCAGACAGAAGTCGATAATACTGAAGGCAGAGGCACGTGGGAAGTCATATGCATTTTTTTTTGCAGGATCATTTTTGCCAAATGGAACAGTGTTATCTAAAAGTAAATTTGAGGACAAAATAGAGGCAGCCTCTGCCAAAATGTACTTTCATTACTATGGACAGCTTTTACACCAGCAAAATATGATGCAAGATTATGTGAGGACAGGTTACATATCTCAGCCATAAATTTAGATTTCTTTGAAATTGTTTTTGAACTCTGTCACTCACATCTGAGCTTTTCTTTTTACCTGCATCTTCATTGGCATGTGCTATTGTTTGTCATTTAGAGATATTTTTATTCAAGAGCTTATGATTCCATGGCATTGGTTTCTAAATTTAAATTATAAGTCTCATTAGATTGTTGACTTATTAGAAATTTGTGTTACAGGAACTTATTATGCAGCTGTCATGGAGAATCGTGCTGATTTTGTTGATCGTGTGGTAGTTGATGTTGGTGCAGGTAGTGGCATATTGTCATTGTTTGCTGCTCAGGTACTGAATTACATACGATTCTTCGCGCTCCCTCATTGAATAAACTGATTACTTTACCATCATAGACCAATTGGTGGCTGAATTAGATATTCCTTTTCGCAGGCCGGTGCCAAACATGTGTATGCTGTTGAAGCATCGGACATGGCAGGATATGCTCGTAAACTTGTAGCTGGGAATCCATTGCTCAGCCAAAAAATAACAGTGATTTTTCTGACCATACTTTAATATTTTTTTCAGATCAGTTGTTTGCTCCGTTATCAGTGTAATGTCCCTGTTTATTATGTAGGTTGTAAAAGGTAAAGTTGAAGAGGTTGAATTACCTGAGAAGGCGGATATTTTAATTTCTGAGCCAATGGGTACGTCTGCTTATCTTTCTTTTGTCATCTCGCAGATGTAACATTTTGATATTTTGGAAAGTTGCTCTGGCTAAACTAAATGAAGAGAACTGTAGTATGCATGGATCTGTTTAGATATATGGAAATGCTCCTCACTTTCCATAATTTTCAATTTGAAGATGACCTGAAGGCATATAATGGCCACTAAATTTCCTGCTGCAGGCACTTTGCTAATCAATGAAAGAATGCTCGAGTCATACATAATTGCGAGAGATAGATTCCTTATTCCAAATGGGAAAATGTTTCCAGGCTTAGGAAGGTATTTATTATCCAAAATAGTCTTCTTTCTGTGCTCAATTCTATGTTTTCTTCTAAGCAGAAAAATTCTCCAAACTTTTCATATGGACAATGAATTGGGAGTGGATAACTCCGTTCTTTTCTTATTTTCCTCGGTTTAATTGTCTCTTGATTTTGTCTGAAGTATATTCTTGTGTTTTACTCTTTTTTATATATTATACATCATGGATGTTCTCATTTCTCAAGATAATAGGAGTGTATTTATGCCTATGCTTCTCTTTTATAATAATTCTTTAATTTCTGGTGGCTTTGAATTATAATAATGCTTGAATGATTTGGTTTTAGTCATGATACGGTTATATGTAGCAACTGGATCATGCTTCCTGTGAGCTGCTTTTCGAGCTATTCATTGTACGACATTCTTTGAAGGGCTACGATGTTCCTATTTCCAAGTACCGGATGAAAGATTTTTTCGGTCTTTATACTTTCTGACAATTTTTATTGATATTTATATTCCGAGTTGTGTAAATGACTAGGAAGCGCCTCAAACTATCAGTAGCCAATCAAATAACCTAGTTGTAGAGTTGTTGGTTTTCCTGAGATTCAGTTCTTGTTATCGAGTCACACTGGGGGTGTGAGCGCTGATTTTTCTTAGTAAAAGATACATGAATATGCATGTACCTTTTTTTTCTATTTGCTGCTGTAGGATAGGTTTTTTTCCCCACATCAGTAAGAGCTTTACTTTGTGGTTTTCTTATGGATAATATATTTGTACTTACTTGTTTTTGTAGGATACACATGGCGCCGTTCAGTGATGAGTATTTGTACACGGAAATTGCAAACAAGGTTGGCTACTATTATTGCAGCAGGTGTTGCAAATGTCCTACTGGGAAAACCAGGGGATGGGTTAGCCGTCAATTAATATTTTAGGCTCCACTCCAAGAGGGAGGGAGGGATGGCCTTTCACTTCATGGAATTTTAATTGTATAAACAAGTTGAGAATGTTATGTTGCTGTCGTAATATTTTCACTTGACAATGCTTTTCTGTCGCGGCAGATATTTGATTTTGTTTCTTTTTTCCACCCAGGCTTTATTTTGGCAGCAACAAAATTATTATGGTGTAAATTTGACACCTTTGCATAGTGCTGCATTTCAAGGATACTTCTCACAGGTTGCCTCCAATTCTTTCGATGTGTCTTGTTTGTTTTTATGTTCACATTAAGTTGCAAATCACTATAAGACCATGTGTTAAGTTTTCAATCCAAGATGCTTTTTATATAGTGTCTTTTATCGTTTCAACATAAATTCAAGACAATATAATTCTGGATGGTCAGCATCACGTGTTTTTATTTTCTTAGTTTTGTATCTTTGGAAGCATGAATTTTGGATGTCTATATCATTTGTGTTGAATGCTGGGAACCTTTTTCTTTTTGTATGTGTTTGCAAAACAGAGATTGGAAAAAGTTCTTTTTGGTCTTCTATAATGTTTTACGAAAGTGATAATATTCTAGTGAGTCCCATTGTCGTTATCATATCTTGAACTTAAATATGTGGATCAAATTTTATTGAGACATTATAACGAAAATATCCTCGGGCATGTCAATCTACTTTGGATTCTTTTGCAGCCAGTGGTAGATGCTTTTGATCCAAGATTATTGGTGGCTCTTGCAGTTTCCCACGAGATAAATTTCATGTCCTCCAAGGTAAATTTTAACTTCAACCACGTAGCTATTTTGTATGAATACAACTTCAAATTTCGTATATGGTTGATACTTGAATTTCAGAAATAATTTACTGAACCATCTCCTAGTCATTTGTTGACTGTTTTATTAGTACATCCACTCTAACTTGATCGGGGACTAACATGGTTGGACACTTTTTTTAATCCAATGCTCAACTAGATAGATGGAAAAGCATGCTAACCCCTTGGAAATGTGAAGCAAACTCAATCATTTTTTCAAGGGGAATCTTGTTGTGCTATACCAGAATTATGATATAGTGGTTTGATGACCATTTCTCTGAGAAAATAGTTCCAAAAGATTTCGTTCATTTTTAAGCATCAATCATAGCATAATTTACATGTGAAATATAATTTTTTGGTTTTTGAACAATGGAGTCACTGGTGGACTCAACATTTCTATATCTAGTGCTCTCTTTACTTATCATTCATATCCAGAACTTTTACCGTAAAAACTTGCTGTGATTTATTTATTAAAAAATGAGACTGAAAGGTCTCAATTTTCTTGTAAATATGACTTGGATAATTATAGTTTATAGTTCCTTGAAGAGCATTCGACCTTCAGAGTTGCAGCACATTATCAGTTGCTATCTTTTCTGAAGTTGTAAATATAGGATTGCATGCTAACAAATTATCAAAATTTATGACAGGAGGAAGAATTATATGAAATTGACATCCCATTGAGGTTTATAGCTTCGGTAGGCACCAGAATCCACGGTTTGGCTTGTTGGTTTGACGTGTTGTTTGATGGAAGGTAATGGTTTTATGATTTGTGTTTGCATTTTCTTTTATTTGCATTTGCACCGTGCTGATCGCATCAAATTGTTGCAAAAGTAGCACTGTACAAAGGTGGCTCACCACTGCTCCTGGTGCACCTACGACACACTGGTACCAGCTACGATGTGTATTGTCCCAGCCAATTTATGTGATGCCTGGCCAAGAGATAACAGGTCGACTACGTATGGTTGCTCATAAAGCACAGAGTTATATGCTTGACCTAATATTATCAGGTTGGTTTATGCAATTATTTTTGTAGTTACGCACGAATATTTTTAAATGTGTTTGGTTCCTTCTACCTCGAACTTTATAAACTATCACTTACCAATAATATAGCTAAAATGTGGGGCCCTGGTGCTGAACAAGGAGGAATACTACAGACGTCATCTGGTAAATTTGATCTCAAAGAGCCCTATTACCGGATGTCTCAACCTCAGGCGTATCCAATGGCCCAAGAACAAACTCCTCAGCAGCTACTACAAACACAGGTTTTGAGCATGCAGCTGTGTTGCATATATACCTTTTTCTCATCGAATGAAAGCAGTAAATTTGAGTGTTCATGAAATTTGCTTGTATTATTTTCCCTCTTCCCGCCGGAACAACTTTGTTACACTTGTTCAAGCTTTTAACCTACCTGGTAGTAATACTGATTTTCTTCCCAAGAAACGACATCGAGGTAGTTTGAAATTTCTTCCCCAGCTACTTTTCAATCATGTTACGTTTACAGCTCATGGTAATCCATTCACAACTCGATTTCCTTTCTTTTGTTAAATCGGCGCAACTTTGTTACACTTATTCGAGCTTTTAACCTACCTTGTAGTAATGAATTTCTTCCCAAGAAACGACATTGAGGTAGTTTGAAATTTCTTCCCCAGCTTCCCAACCACTTTTCAATCATGTTACATTTACAGCTCAGCATAAAATCCACTCTCAATTCCATTTCTTTTCTACTGTTAAATCCGCACCCTTACATAATCATAAGAAGAAGCATTCTTCGATTGATGATAATTTGAATTTAAGTAACTTATATGTTGCATAATGCAGGATTTACAAACACTATCCCAAGATGAAGAAGGTTCAGATTTATTGCAGTAATCTTTGTGATTCAGAGGCAGAGATTCCATCATCACTTCAGCGACAAATATACCGATTGTTTCTTGATGTTCCCTTTTCATTACTTTTTCCTAGTTTCTGTCTGACTACTTGTTACGCCTATTTCTTATTAGTTGTTACGTCGCATATGCCCTCCACTGATTGTTCTAGGTGCCTTTCCGCCTATTGTAATTCATGGTTTTATTCAATTCAGATCAGAGACGGGGTTGAGACCATCCTCATCTCATATTTTTTGTTTTTAATTTTTTTAATTTTATTGACTAAGAGCTTAAAATAATTATATATTTTTTATTTTCTCCTTAATATTTGTTTTTGGCCCCTCTTAAAATTTTTAAATTTTTTTTTCCCCAACCTCCATTTGCGGGTTTCCTCCCTGATTCAGATCATTTTCTTGGATCATGACAAGTGACTTCTGGAGTTCATGTAATAATTGACCTTTTGATTTATGATTAAGATGAATATTTTTGGAAATTGTGTACTTAAAATTTTTTAGCACATCTATCCCCAAGAGAGTTCTCAGTTCATGGCTAGCTCTGACGCATAGGAAAATTGATGATTATCGCCTCTCTGGTAAAGGTAGGTCGATCTTACCTATAAAACGAACGTTGGATTCAGGAACATTTGCAAAGAAAAAATTATATTTAATTCATTGGGCTTCATCACATACAAGTTCAGCAATATAACATTTTAAGTATACTAGTATCGGTTAAGCTTTGCTTGCCTATGAATCAAGTGCAAAAACATATGATCGACAACAAAAACAAAAAAAAACAAGGAAATGCTGGAAGAGAAGCCGGAACAAAATATGTGACATATGGTTGTTGACAGTACCTAGCTTGAGTTCTTGTTGGTACGAGGAAAAAAGCTCCCGAGTATGGCTTTGGCAACTGGAAGGGGAGCTACAATAGTGATTTGTAGCTGATCTGAAGTGCATGTCCTGATACTAATCTGCCAACTTGGCTTTTTGTTCCATCCAGCTCGAACACGAATGAGTAATCTAGAATTCCTACGAGTGGAAAACTAAGATTGCAGGTTGCATCCCCATATAACATCACCTCTCCACCAGATGGATGATCATATGATGATTCACTGAACAAACCTCTCTCTGGCCGTCCTAGTGGTTCTCATTTATCGATTGGAATAGTCATTGATTATGGTTGTACATCATTAGTCCTTAGACCCGAGACAATGTAGGGACACTACGTACTAACATGCACTTTGATCCGTTTATCGACTTCATTAAGGGTCATCAGGTGGCGAGGATGGTGTAGTTTTGAAATACTTAAGAGCAAATGCATTATAGTCGGGGATTCTCCGTTCGTCTAGGAGTGAAGATATCATATGTGGTATGATAACTTAATAGTAAAGAAGTCTCTGTCTAGAGCAAGAAATTTGTTTTAGAAAATGTGTTTTCCTAGTTATATATATAATGTCACTATTATTACTCAAAGATACATCACATCGTTATCTATTTAATAACAATTCTCGGTATACTAATAGTTGCAGATTCGATAGGAATATATGATTTGAAGGGATCGTATTATACGATAACTATAGCTTAAGGTTCTTGCAGACACTATCAGCGATACCTAGGGGATTATGGCGCAATGTTACTAGACGCACTTACCATGATCCGATGGGTGAAATCAGAAATGAGTTATCACATTCTTGATCAATGAGTTGATGAAAAGAATGCGACTAATTATGATAAGCATGAATAAGAATAAATGTTATTCTGAATCACGTAGAGATGTGAACCCACAACTAGCTGTATTTCTGAACCATTGAGGGTCACACAAGTATCAGATTATGTGTTCCGGTTGAGAAAGTCGAAGTTCAAAGAGTTGAATTTGGCGACTGTAGTTTGATGGAAATCAAACAGGATTCTTATAAAGAAGTTTATAAGTTGTAGAACCCGAAAAATCAGATTACGTATAAGCCATGCATAATTGCTATTATTTAAATTAAAAATGATTTATATATATATATATATATATATATATATATATATATATATATATATATGAAGTGTTTAATTCATTTTTAAAATTTGGTAAGTCATGTTTATTTATTTTAAACGCAGGAGTTTAGTTTTTATCTTTTCGGATAAATACACGAGGCTAGACTGGAGTTTGGAGAATTAAGGTAAGATTAATAATAAGAAAATATTCCTAAATTTAATTTAAGTCAAGGAATAATTTATTTTAATGATAAAGAAGGTTTTAAGATTATTTAAATTAATTGGATATAAGTTATTAAATAAGTTCTTTTATGTCCAAGATTTAGTTAAAAGACTAAATTAAAATGTGTAACCAATTGGGATAAACCAATCTAGGCCTAATATATTCAAGAAATTATAACCTAACATTTTAATAATAAATTTTAAGGACCAAGTCATGCCATGCAAGAAATTGTCATCCTAATTTAATTTATTAAGTCACTAAAATATATAATGAGTGTTTAAAACCTTAAGGATTTAAAATACAAGATTCAATCAACAATTTACCTTACTAAGTAGCAACAAATTTCGGCCACTCCATAGATCCACTCACATATGTTTGGCAACTCTCCATTCTAGTCACCCTTCAATGTCCCTTCATGGTATATTAATTCACTCATATTTAAATCACCAATAATTAGGGATTCTAGCACCATTATGCACCTAAGTTCCCCTCAAACCACTAATCTAGCCTACCAATCCCACACATTTCGTTCAACAAGAAAGGGAAAGAAGCAATTGATTGCCATTCAAACTCTTCACTAATAACTCCCATCTAAATGCCTTACAAGACTCATTTATCACCCCTAGTAGCCTCCACCTTCATTACCTAGCACTCCTACACCCTTACCTTTGAAATTTTCAGAGAAAACAGCAGCAATAATCGTGAATTAGCAGCAGGAAACAAGAAAGAAATATACAACTCCGAATCCGCCGCACCATGTTCTTCGTATTGCTTTGTTTTATTCAAAACAGATTTACAGGCATGTATATATTGTTTATTTTCTCTTCAATCAAGTCCTATAGATATGTTAAATCATTATATGTTCAGGATTCACGAATCAAAACACAATTTGACAGCAACTTTGCAAGAAAATCGGTGCAGGTCCCTCCTCGGCCATTTGCTTTAAAACTCACAGGTGGTGTGTTCCTTTGATTACAGGATGTTGTTTCGGTTCCAGACACTCAAGGCTGCATCTAGGCATGAATATGAGTGTGTTGGCACATTTTTGGGTCAGTGATTCAAGTCCATGCACTCCTGTTAAAGATTTGACAACAACTTTCCCATAGTTGCAAGTTGAGTCACGATTTTAATTGTTGGTTGGCCTAAGGCTTGTAACCATGGTTATAACCCTCCCTTAGCATGCCTAGGACGTGACCAAGACAACCTTTCAAGGCTTGGTTCACAGATCCATCAAAATTATAAAACAACAATACAAGTGCCCCTCGGTTTTTTTGTTTCTGGCGTGGGTGAGTGAACCTTCGAGTTTGGGGGATGGAGTGGATCATGGTTGGCTTTGGCCCTTAGCCATTGTTCAAATAATACCTCACCATGTCTAGATCGAGCCATGGTGAATCATATGGCCACTGGAATGACACAAGACAGTAAAACGATTCAACACATCACACTATGCAGATTTTGGTGCTCTCGGTTGGAGCTTTGGGTTGTCATGGGTGTTTGCTTGGGTTGTGGTTGGCCTAGTGCCCTTAGCCATGGTTCAAGCCACACCTTAGGGTGTTGGTAAGAGACTCTAGTCTGTGGTTCAAGCCCAATGGCCATTAGTTTCAATAATCAGACGCCATTTACACAGCTGCTGCCACCGTGCTTTTGACAGCAGCCATGTTTCAGTTCAGGGTCTTGTTCGTTGGTTGGCTTTTATCCCATGGCCTTAGACTGGACATTACCCCAATGATTTATGAAGGTCACGTCTTTGGCCGTTCGTGAATTGGTTGAGTTTAGAGGTCGTACGAGAATTTACGGTGCAATGTATCAAAGTGACTCTCGAAAAAGCGTTCCATGATTTTGGCCTCCATTCACCATTTGTCGTGTGTTACAATTCTTAGGGTCATTATTTCATTATGTAAGGTGTATTTTAATCATGGCTAAATGATGATTCAATGTTGGTTCGGGTTGGTAAGAAGCCATGGTTGGAAATTAGGTTGTTTGTCTCGTTTGTCTCGTTTTGGTTCGGATATGAAGTTTTTGCCAAGTTGAGTCCGCTCGAACTCGTACAAGACTTGGTTGTTGCAAGCCAAAGCAAGTTGCTGGATTTTCGAACACTGTGAATTGATTTCGGATAGTGGCAGCACTTGAGTAGAAACTTTAGCTCAAAATTTGAGACATAATGTGGGTTGGACAGAGGTACCGAGGCTCGAAAATATCAGCTAGGGAGTTCGAAAAATTGGCTAACTTTGTGCTTTGTTTGGTGTGGTTTCCTTCAATTCTTGGGGGGTATTTATAGGTTAGAAAAGGAGGGGATTACACACAATTTTCAGCCATGTTTATAGCCTCCTTAATGGCCTTAAACACTATTAAAAGGGTTGTTATAGGTTGGTCATGGAATGTTCAAATTCAGCTTTGAATTCATGGCTTTGAATGGGATTTAATTCATGGCTTGAATGGGATTCAAAGGCTTGGTTGAATAGCATTTCATGACTTTGTGTGGTTAATTTTGGGTTTTCACATCCTTCCCTTCTTGTTTAAAGTTTCGCCCTCGAACTTGAATTAGCTTGGTCTTTGAAAAGGTAGGGGTGATGTCTGCACATTCTTTCCTCAAGTAGCTTTCCTTTCGATATGATTAGACCATTGTACTTTGACATATGGAATGGTTCGACGTCTTAGTACTTGATCTTTTGTATCTACTATTTGAATTGGAATTTCTTCGTATTTCAGTTCTTCATTTAGATTGCCCTCAACCAGAAGTGGTCTAGACTCAAGAATATGACTTGGATTGGAAATATATTTTCTTAACTGCAAAACATGGAAAACATTGTGGATTCTTGACATGTCTGGTGGAAGTGCTAATCTGTAAGCAAGTGTTCCCATTTTCTCTAGAATTTCAAAAGGTCCAACATATCTGGGATTCAGTTTTCCAGCCTTATTAAATCGGATACACCTTTCATGGGTGACAATTTCACATATGTTTTTTCGTCCTGTTCAAATTCCACGAGTCTTATTTTCAGGTCAGCCCCGCTTTTCTATCGATCTTTTGCAGTTTTTAGTCTCTCCTTGATCATAACAACTTTATCCAATGTTTCTTGGATCAGCTCGGGTCCAACGATGGGTTTTTCTCCGACTTCATCCTAATATAGTTGTGATCGACACTTTCGTCCATAAAAATCTTCGTACGGTGTCATTCCAATACTGATGTGATAACTATTATTGTATTCGAACTCGATTAAGGGTAGATGTTGACTCCAATTACCACTGAAGTCTAGAGCACATGCTCTCAGTATGTATTCAAGAGTTTGTATTGTTCTCTCAGTTTGGACATCGGTTTGAGAGTGATATACCGTACTAAGAGTAACTTTAGTCCCCACAGCTTGTTGAAAGCTTTTCCAAAAACGGGATGCAAACATAGGATCTCTATCTGATAGTATGCTAGCTAGAACTCCATGTAACCGTACAATATTATTCATGTATAATGTGGCCAGTTTATCCATATTATAATTCATGCTGACAGGTAAGAAGTGCGCAGAATTTGTGAGTCTGTCTACAATTATCCATAATCCATCATGAACTTGTCTCGAATTTGGTAAATCGACTACAAAATCCATAGAAATATGTTCCCATTTCCATTCCGGGATTTCTAATTGTTGAAGAAGTCCACCAGGTCTTTGGTGTTCTGCTTTGAATTTTGGCACACGTGACACTTAGAGACAAACATTGCAACGTTTTTCTTCATTACACTCCACCAGAAGTTTTTCTTCAAATCTCTGTATATTTTGGTACTGCCAGGTTGGACTGAAAATTTTATTTGTGTGCTTCAGACACCACTTCTTGCGAAGATTTTCAATGTCAGGTACAAACAATCGTCCTTTCATCCACACAAATCCTTTGTCATCTGTCTGAAGATCCGATGATTTTCCTTCTTCAGCTTGTTTCAGTTTCACCAAAGTGGGGTCATGATCTTGACTTATCTTGATCATTTTTCGGACGCATGGTTGTACTGAAAGTGATGCTAGGATTACTTTGCCCATATTTTTCCGACTCAAAGCGTTAGCTACCTTGTTTACCATACCCGGATGATATATTATCATCAAGTCGTAGTCCTTCAGGAGTTCAATCCATAGTCTCTGCCTCATATTTAGTTCTTTTTGTGTGAACAAATATTTGAGGCTTTGGCGATCGGTGAAAATCTCACACTTGACTCCATAAAGATAATGTTTCCAAATTTCAGTGCGGACACCACTGCACCTAATTCGAGGTCATGTGTCGGATAGTTTTGCTCATATGGTTTTAGTTGTCTTGAAGCATAAGCAATTACTCTCCCAAATTGCATGAGCACACATCCTAAACCTCCTTTTGAAGCATCGTTGTAGATGGTGAAGTATTTTCCTTCAGTTAGCAATATCAATACCGGAGTAGCGACAAGTTTCTTCTTGAAAGTCTCGAAGCTTTGCTCACATTCTCCACTCCATTGAAACTTAAATTTCTTTTGGGCGAGTTTAGTGAGGGGTATGGTTATTGAAGAGAACCCTTTAACAAATTTTCGATAATAGCTTGCTAGTCCCAAAAAGCTTCGAATTTTTGTCACATTATTTGGCCTCGACCAATCCATGATTTCTTCTACCTTCTTGGGGTCCACAGATAATCCTGCAGCTAATATTATGTGTCCCAAGAATGTGATATTTTCTTGCCAAAATTCAAATTTCTTGAATTTGGCGTACAAAGAGTCTGGAGGTTGAGACTGAGATGTTTTTTGTGATCCTCTCACTTGATGAATATACAAGAATATCGTCGATGAATACCACAAAAAATTTGTCAAGAAACGGTTTGAACACCCTGTTCATAAGATCCATGAATGCTGCCGGAGCGTTTGTTAATCCGAACATTACTGCGAACTCATAGTGTTCATACCTTGTTCTGAAGGCTTTCTTCGGAATATCATCTGTTTTGACATTTAGTTGGTGATAGCCAGACCTTAAGTCGAGCTTGGAAAAAATTGTAGCTCCTTTGAGTTGGTCAAATAGGTCATCTATCCTTGGAAGCGGGTACTTATTCTTGATTGTGATCTTATTCAGTTCCATGTAATCAATACACAATCTCATACTTCTATCCTTTTTCTTTACAAATAGTACAGGTGCTCCCTTAGAGATGCACTTGGTCGGATTTTCTTCTTATCCAAAAATTTTTGAAGTTGTTCTTTGAGTTCTTTTAACTCTGCTTGAGCCATTCGATGCAGTGCTTTTGATATTGGTGTAGCATTGGGTACTAAAATAATCTCAAATCTTCGCGGTCGGGGACTGTGCCAGGGAATTATTCAGGAAAGACATCCAGAAACTCTTGTATTATCGGAATCTCTTCTAGTGCAAGTATGATTTCTTCTTTTACCTCGTTTAACATAGCTAGGTAAATTTTTTCTCCGCTTTTCATGTCTTTCCAAGTCTGGGAAGTGGATAATATGGATTTTTGTTTCTTGACTTTGCCATAGTAAATGACTTCTTCTTGGTTTGGAGCTCGTAGTTTGACGTTCTTCATGCGAGAATCTACTAATGCATGGTTATTCTCTAACCAATTCATCCCTAGGATGGCATCTGTGGGGACCCGGACGCTAATCACGTTCTAAATCATAATGATGACTAATTAATCAATTAGTATAAACAGGGTCTAAATTTTTTTTTTAAATGCAAAGCGGAAACATAATGTAATTAAATTCAAATTACATATTAAACATAACATACAATTATTATATGATTTACAATAATCCAACTAGGTTCAACTACAAGTCAGTGCTGAATCCTAAGTTGCTTCAAAGCCCGGATCTCCACGCTATCTAGTCCAGCCTCGTACTCTTCTTGACCCTGATCCTAGCCCACCTGTTGCCGTGCACACATACAAACAAGACAACAGCCGGATAACTCTGGTGAGATATAAATATCCCAGTATAAATCATGTATACATGCCATCATATAAACAATATAAAAGCATATATCAAAAAATCATATCATATATCAAAATCATGATATAAATCCATAACAAGAATAAATCATATTCTATACATGTACCCTGATCAGGAACATAAATCAATATCAAGAATAAATTCTATTCTAAGCATGTACCAATATCAGGAACATCAAGGGACATGAACCATCTTCAGGAACATAAATTAACATCCCTCAATACAAATCAATATAACTATCACTCAAACTCGTGACTCTACGTTTTAGACTAGACTCAATCCTAGTCTAGGGATCCCTATTTCCAGATATGGTGATCCTATACCGAATTCCGTAATAGAAGGAATTCTGATCCTATTACTCGATATAACCAAATATGGTGTTCCTATATCGAATTCCGTAATAGAAGAATTCCAATCCTATTTACTCGATATAACCAAACATCCGGTGTCCTGACCTAATCGTCATGGACTGTAGCTCCATCGCTAACCTCCTATCTTGAGACATCGTGCAATGTGCCCGTGGCGATACCACCACTATCAGGCACTTCTGTCACAAGATTACTCGTCTAACACCTGTCATCTATAATTCAAGAGAACAAGTATATCAATCAACTCAATGCAAATATCAATGCAATCAAGTAAAGTATGTGATTTAGGGAAACTCGAGTCAAACCTCACTCGAGTTGTGCAATCCCAACTCAACATTAATTTACACCTTTATATTCTCGCTCCGAAGAAGAAGAAGAAGTCCCGACTCTATCTCGGTCCATTCTCAATCTGGTAATAACAATACCGAACAGATATAATATCAATATGCAACTCAATTCAATATCTGTTCTGATCAATATTCAAATCGAAATATACGCTGATCGATATCAAATCAAGATACAATCTAATCCATATCGACAATATCATGATATAATCGAAATCACTACTGAATCTGATCAATATCAATTAACTGATGTTTCGACGGTATAACAATACAGTCTCGATAACTCCGTCAGTCCGAACATCACAGATATAATACCAGAATTCCTAATCAGTATCGATACCAGTCATAATCTCAATAACAATACATATCTGATATGAATTCTCAGTCAAATCGATTCCAAAAATCATAAGAATTACATACTCAGTCTGTTTCTCAATCTGACTTCGATTCTATGATGTCTAACATGACAAGAACATCATATATGAATCCTATTCAATTCTGACAATAGTTTAATTTCAAAACATGTCAAAACGTAGCAAAACTTACGTCCAGTTATAGCCTACGTTGATAGGAACACGGTACTGAAGTCGGATTTAATCAGACGGGCGGATTGAAGTAAAAAGGCGTAAGAATCTAGAGCTTCCCTCGGTTTTCTTCTTTCAATTCTGAATAAACGTTTGTATGTATATATATATATATATATACACATCGCACCTCACAAGACAAGTGGCAAGTTTACGTTCTGCATGACTGGCGCATATGCGCGCCCAAGCGTCGCGCATATGCGCCGAACTCTCGGCCCGGCATTTTGTCTCTTCGCGCATATGCGCCGTCACTCCCGCGCATATGCGCCGAACCTTCTGTCCCTCACGCGCATGTGCGCCATTTCCGTCGCGCATATGCGCCGAGCTCTCTGGAGTTTTTCCTCGGCATTTCACCCTCCTCGAGCATATGCGCGAGAGGTTCTGGACATGCCGTGCATGTGCGCGCTCACACGCCGCGCATGCGCGCGAATGCATACCCTCGCACAAATATTCCGCGTCTGTTCTCATCTTTCCCGGTCCGATCCGTTCCGTCTATAATTACCTTGATTAAACAATAAATCATTTCAGATAAATCTCAGATTACAGTAATTATACTCAAATCATTTCAGATTACGGTAATCACTTTCTCGGGCCTTACAACATCGAACTCCACCATGTTTATTTGAATCAATTCAGCTTGAAATAGGTGTCCATGGATACAAATTTTACAATCTCGGTGCACCTTATGTGTTTCAATTGGCTTACTAGTGGGAGTTGCTACTCTAAAGGGTTCAACAAGTATCTCAGGTATAAGCCTTAATTTCTTAATGAACTTTTTAGATATAAACAAATGAGTGACACCACAATCAAACAATACATAAGCTGACATTTCATTGATTAGAATGGTACCTGTCACGATCGTTCGAGTCATCTGCATCTTCCTGAGTTATTGCTAATACACGAGCGTTAGGCATATTTTCCTTCGGCTTGTTGGGGGTAGTATCAGTATTTGACCATGTCCCTTTCTTAGGCTCGGGAAAATCAGTAATTCGATGTCCCAAATTCGCACAATTGAAGTATGCTCCAGACTTTCTACGGCATTCCCCAGGATGGCATTTATTGCAGATAGGGACATATTTTGACCTCTTGGTAGGTTGGGCTGGACGAAGTGCCCTTGAATGATCCGCTGGACTGGTTTAGTCTTTTGAATGGTTGTCCGTTGAGACGATTGCCCAGTCAAAGATTGCTTATTCTTATTCTCATCCTCCCAATGCTTGATGTCTGTTTCGTCTCTTATTGTCGTGTCCATCAGATCAACAAAGCTCGTGGATTGGTAAACTGCTAAAGCTGACTGGATACGGCTACACAGACCACGCTTGAATCGATGCATTTTCAAGGTATCATCAGCTATGATAGTGGGTGCATAGATTCCAAGGGAGTCGAACTTTGAAGTATACTCCACCACAGACATATCCAAAGTTTGAGCGAAATTTTCAAATTCACTCAACTTCTGTAATCTCACTTCAGCTGGGTAGTACTATTGCAAGAATACCTCTCGAAACCATTGTCATGTGATTGATCTAGCTGCTGTCATAGCTGGTGAGACTGTCTCCCATCATTTGGCTGTTTTTTCTTCTAAAAATGGTGTCGCCACATTCACCTTGAACTCGTTGGGAATCTCGAGTAGGCGGAGTTGGGCCTCGATATTTTTTTATCTAGTTTTGGGCTTCGGGGTCTGGGTATCCTTTGAATGTTTGAACTCGATTCTTTCGGGGAGACTCGTACTGGTACTTGACCCCCTGTACTGGAGGTCCTGGTGGTGCCGGATTGCCATTGGCGTTTGTCTTATCCAACCCTTGGATGGTTGTAGCCACTATTGTTGCTATGGCCATTAAGTCGGCTTGACTTAGGCCCGCTCTTGGTGGTGGTGGTGGAGGTAGGTTTCCTTCATTTTCGGTGTTATTCCGGTTGTTGTCGCGATTTCCGTAGCGCAGGTTGTGGTTGTTTCATACCGGTCTTCCGTCCATGTCCTACAAGTGTACAAGCTTCTAAGATATTTGTTTGCTAACATATATATGAGTTACTCATGAACTGAAATCGATTACTGATAAAACCAAATAAACTTTTTATTGATTCAAACGAAAAGGAAAAGCAATACAAATCCAAGTTTTAGGAAGCACAAAAGGAGAGAAAACTCATGAGAAAGCAAATGGATTATAAATCCTTATTACAAATTATAAATCCTTATTACAAATTGTCACGACAATAAATCCTCAATCATCTAAAATCTCGCCATCTCCTACAGCTTCTTCTTCCATCGGCTCTTCTATTGGTTCTATTTCAAGTCCAAGTCGATAAGGGCATCTTGAAGTTGTTGAACCTGATTCTGTAAGTGTTTGTTATGCATAGTTAGATGATGCACCGAATATTGCAGTTCTTGAATGATCACTGCATCCTGCTGATGTTTTTGGACCGCTATAAAAGAGTTCTGCTCCAAGAGAGCCTTGAGATGAGCTTTTTGTTCCTCTAGCTCGTGCATTTCTTCTTGCTGAGTATATAGAGTTGCAATCAGTTTCCCGTTGTATTTCTGTTCTCGAGCGAGATATGCTCGAAGGTCTTTAATGATGGTATCTTTGTCACGGATGGGTATAACACTCATGTGAGCCGTGATCTGATTGCGAGGCATAGAAGAATTTGAAGCAATTTCCTAAAACATATAGAAAGGCTTAGAACGATAGAATAAGATGGATAGCAACATTAACGGAGAGTTTAAAGTATTTTGACACCCGGTAGGATTTCTCGAGAAAATTCCAAGAATAGAAAGTTCTGAATCTTTTTTACATGAATCTGGCCGAACACGCCAGACAGTTGCGTTGTCAAGATCGTACAAGCAGGATTCGAATCAGCATGCATAGCTGTGAAGTTGGAATTTTATTCATGTGCTAGAATATGAAGAGGAGACCAAAACAAGACTAAACCCTAGAGCTCCGCACTAGGGCGGCCAAATAATACCGCCACAGCGCCCCAAATGTTGTCCAAGGTCGTAGATTTCCAGAACCGTTAGAGCTAGGGAGGTCAAACTATACAGCCCAGTGCCCCTTGTGCTGTCTAAAGTTGCAGATCCCAGAACCCTTCACGCTAGGGCGGTCAAACTAACTCCCTATGCTCCTTGCGCTGGAAAGTCCAATTAAGAGTCCTAAGTTACTTGGTAACTAGATTTTTCTTTTGATATCCTTTCTATTTGTAATATATTCACGTCGGGAAAATCCCAGCCGGATTTTGGACCTGGATACCTGTGGGGACCCGGACGCTAATCATGTTCTTAATCGTCATTGGGACTAATTAATCAATTATAATAAACATGGTCTAAATTTTATTTTTTTTTAAAATGCGGAAGGTAATGGAATCAAACTCCTATACATATCAGTATAAAAGTACAAATCTGATAAAATATACAATCATACATACTCAGGTTCAACAACTACTATCAAGTGTTTAAACCCTAGCTCTAGTCCAAGTCCGGTATCACCACTCTAATCTCAGTCTGTCTTCACCTCTGTGACCCTGTACCTGTCCCACCTGTTGTCATGCACACATACAAACAAGACAACAGTCGGATAACTCCGGTGAGATATAAATATCCCAGTATAAACAATGTATTAAATGCAATCATATAAAACATATATAAAAGCATAAACAAACATCGAAGCATGTATCTAATCTGACTACATGAATCAATGACTCGTTATCTAATCTTATCTTATCTCAAATCTAGGGATCCCAATCTAATTTAGACTTTGGTATGCTGTATCGAGTGTGTCTGAGATAGACGTCGATCTACATCTGAAGCTCGTCGATACACCGTAAGTCTAGAGTCTTATCGGGTCTGAGAAAGACTCGGCGGTTCTGCCCTAGCTAGGCTGTCTGCCCTAGACTCGGACTCTGACTCTGTTCTAAGTCAATACATTAACATATCAATCTGATAATCTGCAAATATCAATGCAATAAAATAAAGTATGTGATTTAGGGAAACTCAAGTCAAACCTAACTCGAGTTGTGCAATCCCGAATCAACATTTATTTATACCTTTCTTGTTGTCTTTCTGAATCTGTCGAAGTCTCGAACACAAGGTCTGTCAATACTCAATCTGGCAATGACATATCAATATATTCTGTATCAATATTCTAATCAAATCACAACATCTCTGTTTTATCAAATTCTGACGATACAACCGTACAATCTTGCAATACCGGCGATACCAAACCATTATATACCAGTTCTAATAATTTATAATCAATCCCTGTACAAATCTGATATCACATCTCATTCAATTTCATTCTGAAAATCATACCAATTCCATATTCAGTCCGTTTCTTAATCTGACTTCAATTCTACGCTGTCTAACATGTCAAGAACAACATATATGACGTGTACTCAAATCTAACAACATCATAATTTCACAACATGTTAAAACGTAGTAAAACTTACGTCCAGTTGTAGCCTACGTTGCTAGGAATACGGTACCGAAGTCGGATTTAAAATCTAACGGACGGATTGAAATAAAAAGGCGTAAGGATTTTTCTTGAATTCCCTCAGACTCTTTTCCTCATTTCTGAAGAATTTCGTTGCTTGTATATACATATATATATTCAGACTTGCATGAAAACGAAACGTGTCACTTTTCCTTAACATTCCGCCGGCGCTCGAGCGGTAATAATGTACCGCTCGGGCGCGGCCTTCTCTGCCCAAGCACTCTCGATTATAACCCTTGGCGCTCAGGCGGTCAAAAACTACCGCCCGGGCGCCAACTCTTCTGCCCGAGATGTTTATTTGATGAACACTGGCGCTCGGGCGGTCAAAAACTACCGCTCGGGCGCCAGACTTTCTGTCCACATGATATGTAATTCATATACTTGGCCCGATTGGTCTCGTAATAGCCCTTTAATAATCACATTAAATTAGTACTCCATACTCATCTCGATTAAAACTCTATAATCGTATTTTAACATGATATAAAATCTTGGGCATTACAATACCACTAAAATTTCATGCCCCGAAACCAAGACTTGCCATCGACGCTGTTTAACAATTTAAAATCGTGTAACAACAATCCACGTAGTACATCAAATAGCCAAAAGTCAGTCTATTACATAAATCAATAATCGTCTTTACAATGCGATTGAAATGAAATACGGAAGCGTAAAACACGATAATAGAACTAAAAAAAAGAAAGAAAAGACTCGTCTTGAATTGGATTAGCTTCATCACCATCCCCAAAAATATTATTGTTCTTTATCTTCGATTTGTTCTTCGTTCTTGTCTGGGGTGGGAATATAAGGGGTGTGTATTTGAATAAATACTCAGTAAATGGGGGTCGTGTACAACAAATATCAAGATTATAATTATACAAATACATTGTCATAATTTCAGTAATAAACATGTTGAATCGAATATGAACAAAATAAAAACATAGCACTGAAAGTCATCTCATTTTCATGGTTTACTTATCAGTCCCTTATATGTTAATCCTCTAAGAGGTCAGGCCAAATGAACGGTTATTATATACCACTGCGTCAGGGTCAAAACATATCAAATATCGAAATTTTCTTATCATTTCTAATTCGAATTATTACAGTGCATTTCAAATATTATAACTAATATCCAACAACAACTTGTTCATAACAAATAGAAATGAGTATATCATGCCGATCGAATTTCAAGAAACATACATAACGTAATTGTAAGCAAATATGAACATACTTACGAAGAACAAGTATGTTGATATATATCGAGTATTACACTTATGAAATGCAAGTGTACATAATAGTTTAACAAAAACTCACTTACTTTTCTCTTCTTTGGATTAAAACGTAAGGAACTTGTGGGAGGAATTCCGCTCGAGCTCGTACAAAATTTGGTTGTTGCAAGCCCAAAGCAAGTTGTTGGAATTTCAACACTATAGATGGATTTCGGAGAGTGGCAGCACTTGAATTGCAACTTGAGCTCAAAATTGGGACATAATGTGGGTAGGATAGAGGTAAACCGAGGCACGAAAATAGCAGCTATGGAGTTCGAAAAATTGGCTAACTTTGTGCCTTGTTTTTGTCTGGTTTCCATCCACTCTTGGGGGGTAATTATAGGTTATAAAAGGAGAGGATTACACACAATTTTCAGCCATGTTTTGTGGCCTCCTTAATGGCCTTAAACACCATTAAAAGTACTGTTATAAGTTGGTCATGAGCTGTTCAATTCAGCTTTGAATTAAAGGCTTGAATGAGATTTAATTCATGGTCTGAATGAGATTTAAAAGCTTGGTTGAATCTGTCTTTCAAGGTTTTGTGTGGTTAATTTTGGGTCTTCACATTTCTGAAATGACGCTCCTCATAATCATCATATATATATCCAATTCGACCTCTTCCGTCTTTCAAATGCTCTCTTTTTCCTCTCCTCATAATCATCATATATATATCCAATTCGACCTCTTCCGTCTTTCAAATGCTCTCTTTTTCCTCGTCAGTTTCAAAAAAACCTTCCAACACATTGCGATTAATCAAGAAAATCGAAAAGATGTGGAAGTTGGTCGGTGGCGAGTGAGCTGCACGAGAGATAATATCGATTGGATTATCTTTTCGGTATTGAGTAATGTATGAGGAAGAAAAGGGGCCTTTAGCTTACGTAGGCCAAAAAAAGCTATTTGGGCCGTGGGTAAATGATCTCAGTCCACTGGATACATTTTTCTATAATTTTTTGAGTGAGTCTCATGTGAGACCGTCTCACGGATCATAATCTGTGAGACGAGTCAACCCTACCCATATTCACACTAAAAAGTAATACTCTTAGCATAAAAAGTAATACTTTTTCATGAGTGACCCAAAAAAGAGATCCGTCTCACAAATACGACCCGTGAGACCGTCTCACACAAGTTTTTACCTAATTTTTTTTGTTTTGTTTTAGGACAAGAATATTTTAAAACAATTGTTACAATTTTTTTTGGAAGAATTTGATGTATTTTCAGTTTCATTTTTTGGAGTACATAGTTTATATTCTATTTTTTCGTATATAAGAATGTACTGAGGTAGTAAAATCATATTAGACATAAAATAATGCAATATGATATTTTTAAAATTTCAAGGTATACTATACTTCATTGGAATAAAATATGGTTCACTAATAAAAATGAAAAATGACAATGACACCACTCGATTCAAAAGCGACCTAATAGGTTTTTCAATGTAAATTAAACTGTTGTTCAACTTATGAATTCCTCATTACGATTAATATGTCAAATTTCTCAAATATGGTGGCTTTGGAGAACCAAATCATGACTTTCTGGTGGGATTCCATTTCCAAATTAAAATATTTTTATTGATGAGTAAATTTTGTTAAAAAATAAAAATGATATATCGGCCAATCCGTCTCACAAAATTCATCCGCGAATTTTCGTTTGAATAATTTGTTTTTCCAAGTCAAAGAATCATTATTTTGGCAGGTATGACACAAAATATTGCAGGGGTGGGAGGAACATGGTGCTACGAAAGTGTGAAACCTATTGTTTCCCAGTAAACGTACATGATCATGAAACCTTGACGGACTTATTTTCAATAAAAATGATGGCCAAAATCTCCAAATTCTAACGGTGCAATCTTAGAATATGATTTATTTGGTTATTGGTTGCTCCAGTCAAAGCACAAGTTTCTTTCAATCTATTATTCTTTGACTGTTCTATGTAGACTAATTAAGCACCATCGGAAGTAAATTTCTCAGAGTCTAGCTAAGAAATGTGTGGAAAAGTTCGTCACATTTCAAAGAGGGTCCATCCCATTCAGTGGTTACGACTGTATAAGTATAGAACACCCGATGTAACATAAAAAAAAAATCAATTATACGTACCTATTCAGAGATATAAGAGTACAAATTAATAGAAAAAATTATAGACAATAGCATGAGCAAATGTCAAAAAAAAAAAGGAAAAATTTAGCCCTTCTTCCAAGAATATATTCCCCATAGAAATTAGCAATCTATTTCAAATACAGCAATGGGTGAGGAGTCATTTTCTTGTCATTCTCAAAGAATTGTCAAATTAAAGGGTGCCTTAGGAGAAACAAGTGATGCATGTTTATCTTGACCTTGACCCATAGATACAAATATTATTGAATCAAATGGATTAGTAATAGCAATCTAGTGGACATAAGTGATTTGAAGACAACTAAAATGTACTATTTCTATGAAATTATTCTTCCATTTATTTAACAAATCATGGAAAAAAAGATCTCATTGCAATAACTTTCCCACCCTACGTTGTCTTTCTCGTCACTTTCTTCCGCGCTTTTTCTAACAACATTTAATGACAACAATATTGTTATTCAAATGAGGGAAAAGGGCATAACATGATGTTTTTTATAAATGAATTGTTGTGGTGCAATAATTATTTCAACGGAGAAAGCTATCAAAACGTAGTACTTGGATTTTATATAACTTCTTGTAGGGATGACAATTTTCTCCACGAATTTGGGGGCCCGCGAGGAAAACTGAAACGAGAACGAATATTCTTGATTCGAGTTCAGATTCGGGGTCGGTACGAGGATATTATCCACATCCTCAAACTGGTTCTGAAAATAACAATAAAATTAAGATCATTAATAATAATAGATATTAATAATTTTTGGTTCAGAAAATCTCCGAACCCGTCCACGTCCTTACCCATTAATATATTTGAAATGGAGATAGAAGCGGAGATGAAGATTTGATCCTCGTGAATTCGGGTTCGGGGGAAAGCGGGGATCGGACGGGTAAGAGGACGAGAATGGAATTTGGGGACGGGGATGGGATAACAAACCTCTCCGTCCCACCAATTGTCATCTCTAACTTTCAGTCGAACGAAAAATGCTTTTCTACAATACAAATTAAATGACATAAAATTTTATTTTTAAATTTTAAAAATTATGCTACTCGGCAAGTCTCATTATTTCTCCAAAAATATATATCATAGGATATTTATCTCATTATTTCTCCAAAAATATATATCATAGGATATTTATTTTATGCTCCCGGTACTATATATAATCGAGTTAGATAAAAGTGAAGTGGAAGCTTCATGTATCTTGATGAATTTGTTTGTTTAAATTCAAATTTCAGAGTGCGTATATATATTCTCTTTTGAAATGGGCGAAGATTTTGTTTTCAGAGTATTTCTGCCAAAAATTATACGCAATAAAGTATAATCTTTCTGGCTGGTCCAAAAATCCCCAGCCGACCCTAATGCTTGTCAAGTCATAAGATCCGATCGATATATCATCATAAAAAAGCGCAAAAACTATTACCCACAAAACAAAATAAACCAGCAAGGATTGACATAACACTAGCTAGGGAGCCAGCTTCTGAATCATAACATTACAAATTAATTTGTTAAAAAAAACGAATTTCAATTTTCATGTACAGAATAATTCCAAAAAAAAATTAAAAACTCCATCTTAAAAAAATTACGAAATCCCACAAATTTTTTTTGTGTAATTTATTGGGAGAAAAATTTTTTTTGGTCATTTAACTTGCATATTTTTTTTTTGATTTTTGATGTCATCTCTCAATTTTCAGCTCTAGTATACTAATTTGTATTTTTTTCGATTTTGATCCATTTTCACTGAAATACTTGCGTGATTTTTGAAAATGATGACATGGTACATGTCAGGCCCGGGGCCGAAGAGGGCGTGAGTGATCGCCGGTGCCATGAGGTTGCACGGACAATGAGCGGCTCCTAGAAAGCTTCTAGGCGGAGGGAACATGGATGAACACCGGAAGGAGAGGGATTCCGAAACTGTTCAGGTAAGTGACTGAGCAGTTGAAGAGGACTTAAAAGATTTAATATTTACTACTCATATCAAGAAACATCTTCTTTTCAGTAGCTAATCAGATACGAACTCCAAAGTTAAGTGTACTTGATTTGGGGCAATTCTGTAATGAATGATCTCCTAGTTCAGCGTGTGAGTGAGGACATAAGCACGCTGGAAAGACTTCTCTTGGTACAGTGAGGACAGTCATCAAATCTGGGGCACTACAGTACCAGACATTGCTTACAAATCCGATTTTACGTCAATATTCTGTTGAAAGAAGATCAAAATTGCAAAAAATATATATGATGAAGTGGGATTTTTTAAAACATATTCATATTTCATGGATTTCCAGATACGAATATTTTTATAAAAAGATTGTTTGGCAGAATTTTCTAAGTGATCAATTTATATAGATATAAATATAATTTTTTGACAAAATATCTGTCCATACAATTTAAAATATTAAATTTGAAATAAAATTTCAACGAGACGATATTGGAACATGGAATCCATCTCTGAGAAAAATATACAAACCCTGCATGAAATGATATTTTCCATGTTATCCAAATCCGTACATGATACTACGTGTTGAACCCTATCCCCATGCAGTGGGGGCCTTCTAAAATTAGCAGCCCCTATGGACCACTCTACTCAGAAATGGGACCTCATGCACCGGACCTAGAGGATCCTACAGAGTCGGGATCCTATGATCGAGGATCGAATATTCTTTAAAACTTACAAAGAATATGGAATATTTTTTGTTGTTTAATTAACTATACGAACTTGATAGAATATATGTGTGTAAAAGCATGAGGCCAAATGCTGACAGTTCAATTCTTTCTATCAATATTTTCGTGTCAAACTAACATACATGCATGATTATCCGGTTCTTTTAAACCGGCTTACGTGTAAGGATGTTGCATTAAGTATGAGGATTTACATAGCTAATATATATGCATCCGATAATTAGTGGTAGTAGGTTCCGCCATCACCAAATACATACATACATACATACATACATATATATATATATATATATATATATATATATATGTTTGCCGTTTGAGGATTTATTCAAAATTTCTTTTTAATTAAATACTACATGTTTGATGTATTCATGAAATATCTTATGAAAAATTCCTATTTAAACATGTAGTATTTAATTAAAAAGAATTTTTGAATAAATCCTCAAACCCTAGTTTCATTTAGAATTTATTCCCTTTTCATCAAAAGTTAGTATAAACTCCCTACTATATTTAAGATTTTGCAAAATCATTCTTGAACCCCGTTTTCAGTACATGGCATTGTTATACATGTCCAATATGTCCAAAGAATAGAGCTACACAAGGTTTCCAGCATATATATAATGGATTAAGATTTTTTAATAGCTCATATTGCTTCCGTATAATAAGTTAAATCTTTTACATATTTGACCAGAATGTCGTCGGGTTATATCCACCGGTTTTACATGCTGCTCTTCCAGCATAACCACAGAGTCGCAACAAATGGTTCCTGACGTAGATCCCTTCTACGGAACTTAACACAACTATGTATTATTTCCTACCTCAGAGTGTACAGTAAAGAAATTTAATTTTGAAAATAATACATGAGAGGGGCAGTAAGCCTTGGTTATTTTTATTAAAACATACAACATATTATTACATAGTAACCTCCTGTAGAAGAGGAAAAACTTGTTTAGCTACTATAATTAAAACACACATAAACTGAAAGTATTGCAAATTTTATTTTGAACGAAAAATGAAGATGTTGAATGATGTCTTCATCTTTCTTCTATCATGATATATATATAGAAATATTGGTGGAATTTAAATCTGAACTTCAAACTTGTAAATTGCATTGCTAGTTGTGTCGACGACATCTTTTAGTCGGTGTACCACTAGTTAGTAGTTTTCATTTTGTGGTTGTTGAGTAGTCTATCCTCCACTAATGGAGTGGTTGGATCACACGCCTTCTTCACATTTGTCTGATAATTTTTTGTTTTTTTATGGTCCCGAAGAAAAAACGTGACTTGTGTAGACATTCACCACTTGGACTTGTCTCCGCATTATGTTTTCTATCCGATTTAAGCCGAAAATATTTACTGAATTCTCACTCTTTATGGTTTGGACATTTTGGACAAATTCTTTTTGACCATCTTCCGACATGAGCCATATTAAAGAATTTCCAATGAATTTCTTTACTCTCCGACAGCATGTTGTTCCACATAAGATTTATTTTCGTTTGAAACATTTCTTCTGCAAAGATTGTATTTTCTTATCATGGTATTTAACATAAATGACTCATTTACATAATTTTGATAAAATTTAAATAGAAACTTGACTTTATCCATCTCTGTGAGATATGTCCATAATCTTCATGCTCGTCTAGTGGAGATGTCGTGTGGCGCCCTTACCCGAGCCACTACTAAACAGACTAATAAGTATGCGACATTAAAACTTAATAACAACAAATAAACAGCGGAAACCAAATACTTAATCATCTTACAACCCAAACGAAAACAAAACAATACCAGCAGTCTTAAACATTAATACAACCATAACGAAACATAACTTTGAATGATAAAATGATAAACCACATAAAACCTCTACTAGATCATCATTGAAAACCCAAATGCTCTAGCCACTGCCCTGGTCATCCGAACCGTCCAACCTAAGACCTGCCCCGTGGAATGGGGTGCCCAAGATGAAAACAAGCACGTGAGCGAAAATCTCCCAATATGAGAATGTACGAGTATACAAACTGATATGATGCATGCGAAATGCAATATGCTTGGATATCAAGGATAAATTCAAGAATCTCATGTTCAGTCTAGAGGAGCCTGAGTGTGTAGTTTCTGATCTGCCCTAGGCATGTTTTAGCTTTCACACTCATCATCAAGACGTGGACCTACAATGTCCAGGTCATCAGAGCCCTGGGGTCCCGTCGGACACTGTAACTCTCGATGCCACATCTTCCACAATACAGAATAGGGCTGAGCGGCCCCAACAAATGAGGTATATCTCAAAAGATAACATGTTCAACATGATATGTCATGCATAATATGCCAAAGCAGTAAAACATGTATCATGCCACAGATAAATATTCAGCATATAAGAGTGTATACTACGCTTAGATATCTCAGTCAGTACATCACGTACCTCACTAAAACAATCTGACAGAAAGCTCTGAATCTAGACAATACCAACATAATGAAATAACTGTCAAACCATATCAAACATGCTACAAGGTTCTCTCTAATGATCCTTAAATCACTATTTAAGACTTTAGAATTATACATGCGTCTGTCGTCAGCCCGCTGAGGATGTCTCGATCTCAGTTCCCCGACCTCTCTTCGAGACACTAGCTCCGAAACTTACCGACACCAAAGTGACCTAGAAACTAGCTAGAAAACCTAAGGTATATGGCTAGAACTCTCTATGAAGAATGCGGTGTAGGAAACAAAAGAATTCAACTTCCATTTATATGCTGCATCCGGAATATTTCAGAAAATCTGAATCAATCTTATCTGCCACGTACCAGAATCTCATTTGTCTAGTTAGATTTATCGAGATAATGTAATCTGAAGTAGATCGGGTTATCTATTTAAAATTCGTTGGATAGCAATAGCTTGATCTCGAATTATCAATTCCTTAATAATACTTAATTAACAACTCTTAATTATCTCTTAATTAATACTTAATTCAAAACAAGGATTCGAGTCATTACATCCTCCCTTCCTTACAAAGATTCCAACCTCGAAATCAAAACTGAATTACAATACAACTGAATAAAATACAACTAAAAACAAATGTGGATACTCTGAGCGCATATGAATCTCTAACTCCCAAGTCGCTTCTGCAGTACCTCGACATTGCAATTGCACTAGAACAAGTGGAATGGTCTTGTTTCTGAGCTTTTTCTATTTCCTACCCAGGATTAAAAGCGGCTGCTCTACATAAGTCAAGTCTTCTTCAAATTGAACAATTGTCGGACCAAGAACATGAGATTCATCTGCTACATACCGTCGTAGCAACGATATATTAAAATTCTTTTTCGTTGATATGTCCTCTTACGACTTCTGCATCTGAGAAAAGTCTACTGTAATACATGCATGATTGTTCTCTTTCTGGTATGAGCGTTTTAAAAATCTCTACCCACCAATGATCACTGACATCTGTATATAATACCAGATCATCTTCGCCATTTTCGGGAGATTTTTTCAAATCTCTTTTAATTGGATGTAATCTTTTGTGTGTTCTTCTGTCCATATAAATTTTTCAAATCATTATTTAGTAATGGACTAAATACCTTCTTTTGGTTTGCTAGATTTTTTATGAACATTCCAACAAAGTTAAAAATTCATAAAAAAAACTTTGAAGTTGTTTCTTGTCTTTGAGTCTTTCTGGAAAATTCTGCACCTTTTCCACAATATGTTTTTGCATAATTATTCCCGACTCATAGATTTTTATTCCAAAAAATTCAATTTTTCTTCTTGTGATAACTGTCTTCTTTTTCCGATAAGACTAGTCCTTCTTTTTTGCACACCTTAGAGAAAATCACTAAATGTTTAATATGTTCGTCCATATTTTTAGATGTTAATAAAACATCATCAATATAAACAAAAATAAATTTAAAATAACCTTTAAATAGGTTATTCATCTTTCTTTGAAATATATGGGAATCTCATTGGTAATACTTATCAAATATATTGACCTAGTTGTGTAGAGAAAACTGTGGATTTCTTGCTTTATTCATTTATCTAAATTTGATAGAATCTAGAATTACAATAGAACTTAAAGAATATTTTGGCGTTACTTATGCAAATGATTAAATATTCAATATTGGATATAAAATATACCCGTAAACTACAAAATTTTATTAATTTCTTGATAATTAATTACTAATCCAGGTTTTTTCCTTTTTATTTCACCATTATTTCTTATCAAAAAGTCTGGGCTGCTATATGCTGATATTCTTGCTTTGATTAAACCAAGATATAAATGTTACTTGATAATAATATGCATATCCTTTTGATATACTATGTTCATTGGGATATGATTACATCTGATGAACTCATATTTATTGTTTTCCTTAATTTTAAGGCTGGATTGGAGTTTGTTTCTGTCTCACGATACCAGAGGATCTTCATTGTAGTTTTTTTAATAATTTTCTTGACATCTTATAAGGATACTTTTGATTCCAACTCTACATCCTCTGGTGTAAAGCTATTTTTAGGAATTCTACTCTTCTGGTTGGATGTTTTGATCTGCTCTTAATTAAAGAATTGTTTCACCAAACCGCTTAAAATCCTTCATTTTTTGGTTCATAATTTTTCCTTCGTCACCACGCTTGCTGCGAAACTAGATTGACATTGTTTTGTAAAATGCCTCTCTTAGTCTCTGGAATATGACATTGTGACCACATGTTGTTGTGAGCACTAATCTTCTAGTATCATTTTCTTGTGTATATGATTTAAAAATTTGCAATAAATTATTTCCTAGCGAAAAATATGCTCATGTATCATGAAAATAAATCAGTGGTGTTTTCATCTTATACCAAGGTGTTTGTCCAAAACATCTGATTAATATTTCTGTCATCTTAATCCCTTAACGTAAAGTTCAGATTCTCTTGGAAAAATCTCGTGGAACAATCTGAGATAATTATTCTTTCAATTCTTTTGGAAACACTTTTTTGTCTGTACAGATTCCCGCTTCGAATCAATATAAGTAGCTAAATATTCTGCATTATATTGTTCATATAACATCGTTAGTAGGATGTATATCGAGAATGGGCCCTTCAAATTGAATTTTTCATATTCTATCATCTGCCATTAGTTTCATTCCATTCTCTAGATATTTCCAAGTTTTGTGTTCCTAAAAAAACTCTAGCTCAGGAACCAATTAATGGCTCTTTTCCAAGGATTCCTTTGATATGAACTTCCAATTCACCAATATCGATCATTCCTTGGTAATTTTCTATCATAGGTTGCCTTTCTTGTATAGCAATGTTCCGCAGACCAGCCCTTTTTTATGCGCCGCTTTTCCCTAAAATAGTATATAGTATTAAAAAGAAATTGATTTCTTTGTCTTAAAACATCAAATATGATTTCGAATTCTTTCCACCCTTCTGAATATCTAAGCTTTCCTATTATCGAAAAACTTTTAGTACATGGACATGTGTTTTACCCCACCTGTGACTTATTATTTTATCTCCTTGAAAATATATTTTTCTTCATTTCACTATAAGACTTTGATTTCTTTGTAGAACGATTTTTCTTGGATCTGAATATATATTTCATGTAGTAATGGAAACTCGATTATTTCTGGATAAATTGTCTAATCAATTTTTCCAAATATTTCTATTATTTTTATAAACTCATTTCTATTAAACAATTTTGAGTGATGTCTCTTAGATAGATAAAATGAAATTTGATAGATAATAGAATATGATCTATTACAATATTTAATGAGTATCTTTTCTTTTAAATTTTTATGTAATGTGTTAGAATCAGAATTTCGGAGTTTGACAAATTTTTTTTTAAAGATTGCAGAACTCAACTGAATTAATTCGAACTGAAACTACCCAAAGTGAAGTTTCCTGAACTGATTTTTTTTTATAATCTGAGGCAATCGAACTGATCGAAGCTAAATAAATCTGTAAAGAAAACTTAACCATCAGTTGGAACTGATCGGTCATACAGTCAGTTCAACTGATCGGATATATAATCAAGTGACAATCAGTTTGACACGTCATCAGCTAAAACGCAGCTACCAACCGACAAATCGTATGCAGCAGACATCAACTATCAGAAAGAGGGCCGCTTAACAGATTGCCATATTGTACTATTGTCAGAATAATGTTGACATATTCAGAAATGACAAATAAATGGATATGAGTCATTTAATGCATTCAATGTTACCGTTGGAGGCAATGCCTATAGATAGCCGATGATTTCAACTAAGACAAGAACTTTTCGCATAATTATTCTGAGTGATTTTTGAATTCAAACATACAAGTTCAGTTATGATATTCATACAGAAAAGATCACACCTAATAGAGATATTTCATAGCTTTCAGACTATCATCTGAGTAAAGTACTATCACATTACATTGTTGTATTCGATCTTCTAAGATCAGTTGTGCTAAGAAAGAAAATTAGCTGTATACTGATAAATGGTAAATGTAACTAAGAGTTTTGGTTTTACAGTGTCTAAGTCCAAACATAATGGGTTATTACAGCTTTTGTAACTAATCAAAATCTTTAGTGGAAAACCTATCCTTTTGATAGAAGGGGTGACGTATAAGCAAGTGAAGCCTCTGAACATCCATAAAATCTTTGTATTATTTGTTTTAGTTATTCTTTGTGTAACGTCTACCGTTATAAAATGCAGAAATATATATTTTTTTAACAGCTCGCAATTACAAAATTACATTTAACATAATCGTATTTATTTGCCAATAAAAGTAGCGCATTTTAAAAATAACCAACGTCATCCAAAATCAACGTAAACATAAATGTGAAAAAATCATAATATCCTCAATGTATAAAAAAATTGTTTAACTCCTCTCAAAACTCATAACTCAATATGCGGAAAAACCTGCGGTCCTCGGGTGATGTCACCGCACCAGGGTTGCCTACTCAGAGTTCAGCACCTCCTGTCTCCTGCTCAAAATGATCACCTACATCACACACGCCTAGTGAGTCTAAAGACTCAACACACCTGTACCAGTAACAACAAGTACATATACGTAGCACACATCAGTGAAAAATAGCATAATTAACATACATTTCATATCTGCAATAAAATCGTATACGTAAACGTGTTCTGTCAAAACGTGGTCAAAATCATAGCATATAACATAATATCGGCATATGTGTGTTAAATTTCTTATTTTTAATTCCGTTCATTAGCTGTAACTTTTGTATCATCATGTCAGTCGATGGATCTATCTGTGTAGTCGTGGTACCTGGCGGCGAGGATCATCAGCGACAGCATTACCCGTCCACTGAGTCCCGACCTACATGTCATCGTGTCATCGTGTTAGTCACAACTAAATCACTTCCTTCAAAAACGTGTCATCATATTCATTACTTAAATAAAAGCATGCATTTACATAATTTTTCCTTTTAAACCAAGCATACACCGTATTAATCATAATTGCGCAAAAATCATAAACATGATGTATAAACATTTAAAATATCATGAATTTATGCTCAGGATGCTGTCATGACCAAAATCACACCCCGGGTGCAAAATGATCATTTTGCCCTTGGAAACCCAAAAATTACCATTTTATCCCTGGACATCTAAATATGCACATGCTGAAATCAGAACTTAATGCTTACTAAAGAACATAAATTTAAAACCTTAAAACTTACAGACTTGAGGTGTGACTTCGTGAGCTTCTTGTTACTGGCAGTAGGATAACCCTTTACAAGAACACCTCTCTGTTACCAAATGTAACGTACTATATTTTGAACTACTTGAAACTTGTGGAAAATTAAATTTTTTTTTAAAAATAAAAGGCGAACTTTCCAAATTCGATAAAATAAACAGTTCATCCCCAAATATTGTTGCAACAAAAGATCTCAAATGAAGTTTACTAAAAGTACTTGTTTAAAACTTATAATCAGTAACATGAAATCAAAGTATTTGAAACTTTCGTAAAATCTTAAAATGACATGGGCGGTCCTCGGGTCTAGCCTCCTGCTCAGTCCAAGCCAGCTCCTTGGTCCCCACCCCTCGACTCCTAAAAGTCATCCTCACCTGGATCGATCAAGTTTAGTGAGTCTAAAGACTCAGTAAGTATAAACTGGAAGTAGCAAGTAATAAATAATAAAATCACATGCAACTTTAAACTACAACATACATACTGGAACTTGAACTTTAACATGCATGTAAAATCTTGATCTTACATACATAACATAGACGTGCCATAACGTGAAAATTTTCTTAAGCATGCTTGCATACTTGTACATATATGAACATGCATAAACTTCATCATTTTGCGTAGAGGCATGTTTCAAAGAAAGTGGCCCATAGCATAAATTGTCTGATCAGACTAAACCACAGTACTGGGCTGACAAGGAAAAATCCACTGCCACATATATGAGATCCATTTTCATAATTCAATGGGTAGATTGGTCTCCGTTCATGCTTTAATGCTTTCCAATCATGATCTAAACTCGTTCATAATTTAACGGGGTGGAGATGTTCTCGGCCACGTTCACCGACTTCCAAACCCATTCATAAATTGGTCATATGACATTTAAGTACATCAAAAATAGAACATTTTCTCATTTGCACGTCGAACATACTTACTTGGCGTTGAGGGATTCGTTGGATCTCGCTTGGGGCCATTGCTGCACATACTAACATGAGTTTAAAATACTTAACTTGCATATCTTAGACGTAGGTACTCGAGCTCACCTCCGAAGTGAATAAGTAGCTTATGACATTTTAGTCCGCTATGGACTTGACCTCGTTTAATCATCGTACTAAACCATGACATAAAACCCCAAAACAATCAACAAATTATTTCAAAAAAACTGAAGTACACGGACCCCGTGCACCCCTTCGGGTCCGAGTCCGTGTAGGTACTGTATCTGTATACTCGAAGAAAAGGGAGGACACGGACCCCGTCTCAGGGTCCGTCTAAGGGTCCGTGTAGACTCTGTAAAAAGGCACTTCGAAGAAAACAAAGGCACGGACCCCGTGTAAGGGTCCCTGTCGGGGTCCTTGTACCTGTGGTAGTAGAAAACCCACGAAAGTTTAGTACATGTGCTGCTTAACGTTCTAAACTCGATTGGAAGGACTATGAACCGACACCATGAGACTCATCCTAGGATGCTACCACATTGACACAACCTGTACAAACACCCCAAAACACGACGCCCATCCTAACACAATACAAATCTCAAAATCACGGAAATTGACATCAAATCATTTCCTACGACTTCTAATGAATTAAAGTGCCTATCGACACTAACCGGCATACCAAATACCAACCCAACATCATAGCATACCTAAATGCAGAAATGATCACCCATTGATCCCCAACGAAGCATGCAATAATAAACTTCAAGAACACATCAATAACATAGTTTTCAGAAAATGCAGTTTGAGCAGTTCTACGAAAAACGCCATAACTCACTCAATATTAATCCAAATATTTTTTATTTTATATCAAATCGAAGATATCCAAAAGTTCTACGATTTTCATGTTGAAAGTTTTCTCAAAATAGCGACCGAAAAATCTCAGTTTTTAAAAGAACAGCAAGAACAATATTTTCAGATCCAGAAACATTCCAAATGCGATCTAAACAATTTCTGCTCAAACTTTACACATCACACATGTATTTTTACGCATAAAACAATGCAACACATACTATGACATGATCGAAGCAGGAAAAATAGTATATACGTGCCTTTAATCTTTAACGTTACCGAACGACGACACTGAAGCGGGGAAAGATGCGAGGTTGATATAGGACGACCGTGGAACGATTTTCTTGCAATGAAATCAACGAAAATTTGCTAAAAGAAATCAGAGGAAGGGGCGGCTGCTCTATGGTTCCAAGAACCCTAATTTTCTCTTCTCAAAATAATAAAAGTTTTAAGGAAATATGTTTGTGTTGTGTCGTGTATACGTGTGTGTGCATGAGTTTTGTGTTTAATTAGGGAATTAAATGGCTTAATTACACAATTAACAATATTAATTAAAAATGTTGATAAAAAGGCTAATTAAAATGTTAATTCTCACTACAAGTCAAGTGCCTAATTTAAAATAAAAAGCACACTAGCTAACTTTAAAAGTTTTAAAAATCTAAACTCACTCAAATAAATAACTTATGCTTTTAGAATGCTAAAACTAAATAAATTATTTAAAATGTCTCATTCTTAACTTAAAATACAATACCACGTTTAAAAATTGCCAAAATCGTCTCCGGTCTCTTTTCCTCGATCCCGCATCGAATAATCGTCTGAACATGAAACTCGAGAAATATTTTAACGTGAATCACATAAACATAAATAATTTGAAATAATACATTTAAATAATTCATGCACCACTAAGACTTATTTTTAAACTTAAATAATAGATTTAGCAATTAAATAAATACATGGGTTTTACGTGTACTGAATTTGGGCTCTACACTTCTGACAATCGTACACTATGGCGTTCTGATATGCGGCATTCCCACTACAAGTTGCAGTATGCTTTTGTACAAATTGTCGCTTGATAGATACACTCTTTAACTGATGACGTGTCAAGCTGACTTATCAGTTGACTTTCATAGCCAATTGATGAACTGATCAGTCTTACTGATCGTCCAGCCAACTACATAGTTTCAGTTAGCTTTTATCAGTTGAGTTGCCTTCAAGTTTAGCACATTAATAATCAGTTCGGGCAACTTCAGTTACGTAATTTCAGTTACGATATGTTCAGTTGAGTTGATCAGTTCGGTAGTATTTAATCGCTCAATTTGTCAAACTTCAAAATTCTGATTCCAACAGGCTATTGAAAGCTTCGAGCCCAACCGATCAACAAGCCTAACTGAGTATTGAAAGACAAACTAATTATAAAAGGCCACTGATTCAATGATCAATGATGACCATATCTTACTGAACCAATCAGGCTTTTGAGATTATATTATATAAGGACCAGTGTTTTTATAACCGGACCGTTAATCGAACCGGTCAAGCCTTAAAAAATGGTTCAACTGGTTCAACCGGTTCCACCGGACGGTCGAACCGGATCAATAAAATTAATATTTTATTTATTTTATATAATAAATAAAAAAGTAAAATATTGAATTATTTATGTTTTTATAGTTTTTACTTAATTTTAATATGAAACTTACAACAAATATCCAAATAAACATCACTTTTCAAATTCAAAAATCCAAATTGAACCTAACATGTAACCAAATAGTGATGACCAAGTTTAAGTGCCCAAGAAAACATCAAGTTTAATTATACAAAAAAGTAGCAAACATCAAGTTTCTTATACAAAAAAGTATCAAACATCCAGTTGCAACTTTCAAGTTGCATTCTTTGATGCCCACACCGCATCCAATTCTTGAAGTGTTCTTTCGTAGTCATTATCATCTTCATCCCCACCATCCAAAAGTTCTTCCAAGTCCAAAGAAGGTGTTTCTTGCATTTCACCAACACCTTTATCTAAATCTTTTTAAAAAAATTAAAATAATACATGTTTAGCAAACAAAAAGCAAAAATGTGTTAAAAAAAATTATTATTAAGACATAAACCAAGAAACAATTATTTTTTCAAACTATTTAACAAAAATAAAGGAAAGAAAATTTACTTTCTTCTTCTTGAATATTTATTGGAATAGCTTCCTCACCATAAAGCATCTCATCCAACTCATCTATGTCTAAAATAGGTGAAGAATTTTCTTCTTCTTCTTCCATAACCCAAAATTCAGTTTTATCAATGCTCTCATAATCAATAGGATCTTGACAATTCATTTGGTTATCAAGCCTACAACAACAACAATAAACAAAACAATAATTCTAAATTTCAAGAATTCAAATTGAAAGAGTAAGTAAAAAAACCATCACCTTTCTTTTAAACGCAAGTTGTAATGGACATACACAAGATCATTTAATCTTTGATGCTCCAATCTATTCCTTTTCTTTGTATGTATTCTTTCAAACACGCTCCAATTTCTTTCACATCCCGAAGAAGAAGAAGTTTGGCTCAAAATCTTAATAGCCAAATTTTGTATGTTTGGAGCACTACATCCAAAAACTCTCCACCATTCATCTACAAGAAAATTTAAACTTTTAAACAATGAGTACAAAATATAAGAATTACCACAACAATAATATTTAAAATAATAATGCATACCTGGTTGCATACTCTTTGATGAATCAATAGCAAGTTGTCGAGCAAAACTTCCTAATCTATCTTGATAAATTGCTACTTCATCAATGCACTTTCTCTGAACAGATTTATCACTAATCAAGGTAGTGACCATCTCAACAAAACCATCCATTATCTCCTTTTTAGTGCACATATTAAACTTGTCATATGCAAAAGCAGGGTTCAGGAGATATGCTGCTGCATGAATATCTCGTCGAAGTTGTTTGTCCCATCTTGTCTTGACAATACTTGTAAAAGGCTTGTAAAATTTCTTTTTATTCTTGAAGATATTTTTTATTGCTTTCTTTGCCCTATACATTCCGTCATAGACATAACCAATTGAAGGCCTTCGATCAGTATCCATTATACGCAACATACGTATTAGAGGAGCAGCAACACCAACTACAACTGTGCAATCACTCCAAAATCTTGTATCAAGAACAACCGCCAGAACAACACTTGCTTTTTTGTCTTTGAAGTATCGAGAATCCTTAAATGTCTTACTAGTAAAAAAAGCTTGCAAATCATGTTGATGTTCAAGGATACTCTTCAATCAATGAATGTAGTAGCAAAACGAGTTGGCCCTGGACGTACAATCTCTGTCCATCCTTCTCTCTTTCTCAACCATGCCAACAGAAATGCATGATTGTAAACGAATTTTGTTACCAAAGAAGCCTTTTTTGTAAGATTACTAACAAGCTCCATTTTACCAATATCACCAAGAATCAAATTCAGACAATGTGCAGCACAAGGTGACCATTTGATAGAGGATACTTATCATGAAGCAAAACACCGGCTGCTTTATAGTTGGCCCCATTATCAGTTACCAAATGAACGATATTATTTGATCCAACCCATTCCACTAACTCAACAAATAGATTACAAAGTGTGGTTGCATTTTTCACAATATCAGAAGCATCAACAGATCTCACAAATGATGTTCCCCTCTTGCAATACACTAGAAAGTTTATAAGTTGCCTATTTGACCGATCTTGCCAACCATCAGCCATTATAGTGCAACCTCTTTCTTCCCAAACACTTCGATAACCATCAACTACTAATTGAACTTCCTTTTTCATGCTTCCTAATAAGTTTGTTCGCAACTGATTATATTTCGGTGCTTTATAACCGGGACCAACAGCAGCAATAGCATCCACCATTTGTTGAAAATAAACAGAATTCACAGCATTGATGGGAATACAAGTATCATAAAAAAACCTAGCAATGCTCATATCAACATTAAGTAAAGCTTCTTTACTTACGAGCACACTTTTGATAGAACGTTGTGCACCGACAGTAGTTCTTGGTGCAAAAAAGTTAGGCATCTTCTCATCTCTCTTTCTCTTTCCTTTTTGAGAAGCCGCACCAAAAAAAGATTTATCATTCCCCCTTGTTTGAGTATGTGGTGGATGCATTTCTTCTTCAAGATTTGTCATATGAGGACCATCAATATTATCATCTTCAAATGATATCGGAGCTATGCTTTTTTCTTCAAATGCCTTTAAAGATTGTTCCATTTGATATCTTACATCATATGGAACTTTTTTGCATGATGCAATATCTCCTTTTCTACCTGCTAAATGTTTTTTCATCCTATTGATCCCTCCACCCCTCCACACATTATTGCAATGCAAACAAGTCCAACTTCTTTTCCCATCATTACCCACATCCTCTTTAAAATGAGCCCATGCTGGATCGGTTTTGCTTCTAAACGAGGAAACAGAATTAGATGTGGAACTAGATTTTTGCCCGCCACTTGATGAATCCATCTATATTTTAAAAAATAATGAACTTTAATGCACAGTTGATGAAGTATAGTAAAAGAGGAAAAATAAACAATAAATTATGAACATATGAGTAACTTCAACCCAAGCAGCCATTCCAACTGATATATTAGTTAATGATTGCTACTAACAGATCATTTTTCTTAAAATTTAAATTGTTAGAATTTAGAAATGTTAAATATTTATAGCTACTAACAGATCACTTCAAAATTAATTATTTATATGCCAAGAACTGGACTAAGATATGTTTTGCTTATTTGAAGGTAATTCCCTGATTCTATAGATTGGCATCCAAATATTTTTCATAAACAACAGTTATATCCCATTTCTTAAGTTTTACTGTTCAAGGCAATAACCACTTCTCTATCCCATTTCATTTCAAGGACATGCATGTATCCAAACATTTTGTAAAATACGTGTTTTTTTACACTAATTGGATTTTGTTAAATCATATTTTCAGTAATATATATGATGCTTTAAAATTATAGAGTAGACATAATAGATGATACAAGGGGCAACATAAAAGTGTGTAAAGAAAAAGATTGATTTCACATTTTCAAATCTGTTAGTCCAGTCCAGTTCTCCAAAAGTGATCTGCTACTCTCCAAAATTTAAATTGTTAGAAAGCTTTGGAGAGTAAAAAACAAGAACATACCATGAAAGCTTTGGAGAGTAAAAAACAAGAACATACCATGAATTAATCAACAAACATCACAATAATGGATATGTGAAATCTCTAGAATTCAAAAAAACAAAAAGGAATCAAATATGAACTCAAAACAAAGCAAGAAGCACGGTTATCTTGAGTACTCGTGACGGTGGTCGCCGGTCGGAATTCCGGTATAAGGTGGCGCGGCGGGCGGCTCACGGCTGATGCTGAGATGAGCGACAGTGCGACACGATGGTTGGGGTTGGAGGAGGGTTTGACGATTTCTTTTTTGCAAAGCTGGGCTGACATTTTTTTTTTCATTTGACAACCAATCATATGGATTTTGGGCTTGGAGAAATCATTTTTTAAGCCCAATTTGATAGCTGGGCTGGACCAAACTAATTTAAAAGAAAAAATTGGGCCACCCGGCCGGTTTTCAGTTTTCCTACAAACCGGCCGGTTTCCGGTTTTTCCGGTTGAACCGGGTGTAAACCGGTTTTTTCCCGGTTAAACCTGTTTTCCGGTTTTGTACGTATCTCCGGACCGGTCTGGGGACCGGTTCGCGGTTGAACCGGTCGGACCGGCCGGTCCGGTCCGGTTTGGAGAACACTGATAAGGACTACCTAATCATTCCGTGGTAAGGATCAAAACCAACTTGACTTATCAGATAAAATTTTCAGTATCAACAATCACTTTTTCAGTTGAATGTCAGAGTCCCATGCACATTATTCAAAGTGTACTATCTGTTAGAAATGATGATGACATGGCATAACGACCTCGCTATTTGTAAATGACTTTCAAATTAAAAAAAAAAGTAGACAGTTGGAATCAAAACCTATAAAATGATCAGTTGGATGAACTTTCAGACTCTCCTACATATTCTGATTTACGTGAATTATTCTCAGTATCAAGTTCTTGAGAGCTTAACTGATTAAGTATTCTTTCAACACATAGTTAAGAGTTTCTATCTGTTCATTGAAGATTAATTCGTGTTAGTATATTATTTTGAGAAATACTTTTAATTGACAATAATTATCTTACTGGTCATTTTGTTTGAAGTTTGAAGTATTCTAGGAATTTCAGCAGGCAACATATAAGTACCATTGAAGTGGGTGATTGAAAATTACTTGTAATTTGTAATTATCAAAGTCTTCTAGTAAAATCATTCTTGAGCGGAAGAAGATATTGACTTAGGATTTATTCAGTCTTCGAACATCCATAAACATTTTTTGTATGTTTACTACTTTAGTTTGATAAACCAACTGTTTGATTAGCCTTGTCATTTTTATCGTTCATATTGTTTCAGTTAAAAAAAATTCATTTAATACCAAACTTTTTTTAGTTGATAACCAACCAACAAAAATTGTTATCTGTGTTGTTAACCCATAATTCATTTACGAATTTATTCAGATTGTTTATTCACTCATCTCTAAACCAATCTCCCGATCCTAAAATAAATTATATATTATTACCAAAAAATATAATAAATTTTATATACAATACATTTTGAAATTCATTTGAGAATTGCATGAATTTAGAGTAATATAACAATAAATACAACTTGAAATTTTCATTTTCCCAACCATTATAATATATTTTGTTCCAAAAATAAATAATTGATCAAAATTAACAAATTAAATTTTCATTATTCAAAAATTGTGATTTTTAATCTCTCAATTATATTAAAAAAAATCTCAATTTATAAATACATTTACACAATATAATATTTAAAAATTAATCTGAAAAAATAGGGATATAGTGTGTATACATGAAATTGAGACTTGAGAGTGCAAAGTTATAAAGGTAATTTTACAGATTTCAGAGAAACGTGTATACAAGGATAAAAATTATACAACATTATTTATTAATTTGGCCTCTATAAAATTAAATAAATAAATCTGGGGTGGTCTATAGCCCACCACAACCCTAATGTAGATCCGTCGTTAAGTTCGGTTTAGATGTTCTTTTTCTCTTTTAAATGCCGGATCATTTTATTTTGGTTTATACAATTCAAATAATAAATTGAGTTACAATTCAAGCTCAATATATTTTAAAATAATAAGATACTGATAATTTTTTATATATATTTTTTTAAATAATAAAATACTAATATTTTTAAAAAAAAAACATAATAAGACACTAATAAATTACTCCCAACATTTGAGGGAAAAACATCAATTATTAGGATAGGAATAATAGGAAACTTAGTAATTTGGATGTCTCAAATAAAAAAAGAAATTATAATAAGTCCATTAAAAAAATTCAATTGTCTGAGGGAGAGAAGACAGTCTGGAGGCAACTCCCCTCCAATTATTTTTTTATAATATTATACATTTTTTATATTATGCATGTGAAAAATATAATAATTTTCTCTTAAAAAATATAATAATTTTCCCCGTACAGTACAAAAACCAATTTCATTATCTGCAATAAATTATTCTGGCGGAATTATATATTTTCTCTGGTGTTCTCCACGTGCGCAAATTAATAAAGTGGGGATAACATGAAGTCCCAGAGTCGTCCAAATTTTGACTATTTTTTCCTCCCATCCATTTTTTTTCAAAAAAAAAAAATTACGATAGAGATTTCAAACCCAAGATTTCTGTCCCAAATTTGAGACATCTTCATGTGTTAGATGGACCACTAAGTCATCGAGCTTTTTTTCCTTTTTTGCTTCGTCCAAATTGTATCAATTTGGTATTTTCACTATATCATTTCCTTTGATGAATTAGGCAGATCAATGAGTCAAATATTAATTTTTCCTTTTAAATCACGATTTATTATAAAATAATGGTAACAATGTTATAATATGATTTAATCATGCATAATTAAATGGTTTATATATGTTCTACGGACTTTAATTTAATAGTTATGTCCCATTCTTTTGTAATTGATATATCAAACTAACAGATAAAATGAAAATGCCCAAATTAAAGTGCAATGATACGCATCTTGTCTGGGCCACCAATGCTGTTGGAGGCTCGAGGAATGCATAAAAAGTCTTTAGGCATGCGCCAAGTTGGTCCGGAGATGGCAATTCGAGCTAAGCTTTTAGTAAATGTGGCGCTGAGCATGAGATATTTAATTTACATGGTACTTATATGATACTGAAGTACGTAGTGTTACGTCAACAATTTCAATGAAAAATATTAAAATTATAAAAAAAATTGAAAGATGAATACTAAAACTGAAATTATATATTATGTTGGGTGTAATAATTGTCCATGCTTGGTAAAGCGATCGAACCGTGGTGCTTGAGCTGTTGTGCGGTTTAAAATATTTGAGTTGCATCATTACCACCAGCTATAACTTTTGGTAAAGCGGCAATCGCTCGATCCTACAATTGGTATCAGAGCCAAGGTCACGGGCTCGATTCTCATTGATTGTAAGGAGTGCAATTATTGGGAGGGAGATTGTTGGATGCAATAATTGTCCCTACTTGGTAGAGCGATCGAACCGTGGTGCTTGATCTGCTGTGCGGTTTAAAAGATTTGAGTTGCACCATTACCATCAGCTATAGCTTTAAGCTCTCGGTCCTACATATTATAAAAGAACACAGTCATAAATAAACAAATATATAAGACCAAAATTGTTGTTTTCATCAATTCGCTAGAGGGTAGAGAGTAATATCCTTGAATGAGATAGTTTATGTGTACATTATTTAACCAAGATATGGAATGTCGTTCACATGCATGCGTGATTTGTGAATGACTCGTTATCTCAACGAGTCCTTATGTGAGATATAAATAACTTCTTATATACATCGCCAAGATATAGACTCATTCATCAACTTTAACTCTTGAAGGGTCTATTCACAAGTGGTATAGACTTTCCCGCAACATTCTTTTATTGTTAACACCACTTTCCGTCCGACTTGTATGTGTTGAACATGCCACCAGCATTCATGCTAAGTTAGGACATACAAAATAATGCAAAAGTTTGCCAGATTCATGTGTAAAATTTTCCAACAAAACAATTGAAAAACCAGTTCAAAATCAGATCATTAAAAAAAACAAGAAGGCCAAGGCGTATCACATTTTCGACATCTTGATCAAACATTTTAAACTGATAATTGCATATTAAATGGTTAAATACCGTTACATCCAAGTCGTACAAAAGTACACTACATCATGGAAAGATCCCAAGTTCTGAAAAACATGCTACTTAATGTTCAAATTAACTTGGATATATAGAATCAAATACCCACAATAACTTGTGATTCATCCACACCTCATAAATCTCAATCCCATGAAGAATTAAACCTGGATACCGAAACTGATCCCAAAAGGAGAAACAGCAGAATTTTCAAAAATAGGATAAAAAAAGACGCAAATATTCAAGAAAAATAATAAATACTAAGTGGCCACACAAAAGGCAGCAGTCTTCCACACACTGCACAACCCTTTGCTTCCATGCCCAGCTTCCTTGCACCTACCAAACCTTTGAAGTTTCTCCAATCCCATTTCATAATTCGCCTCGCCTTCAAATTCTTCCTTTCCCGACTCAATTTCACTTAGGACTTCGTCGGTTTCTTCTGGATATGTCTGCTCACCACCGCATTCGTATTCACTTTGTTTTTGTTGTCGTTGTTGTTCTTCTTCTGTAGCAGAGCTGGCGGAGGTGGTACTGCTGACCGCCGAGTCGGAGGCAGTCAAGAAATAGAGCCTGAGTCTGCCGTCACTTCTCTCGGCTTGCAGATAAGAATTTCTCGACGGTGCCTCCACCGCATCGATAATCAGCGTTCCGCCTTCCCTACGGCGTCGCATTTGCAGAGAACTCGGCCCGCACATTGAAGTCAGAGGCGGTGGGAAGTCATTTGATGTCTTGGTTGTATTCCTACCCGGCTGACGGGGGGCCGATGATTTCGCTTCCTGTTTCGGCTTTACGTGTTCAACCCTTGAACAGGACGATGAATCTTCGATCAAATTTGAGTGACTGAACGAAGAAGAGCTGGAGAAAATGCTGATGTTGCTGCTGTCAGTCATGACATCACTGCACGATTCACTTCCCAGATTTTCGGTGCACAATTCCAGAGATTTCGAGCTCAGTCGTGAAAATGATGATGGGTACTGTGTGCAGAAGCTGGTCTTTTCGACTGGGTATGATTGAAGCAAACCCCAGTTGCCATATTCAAGGCTCGTGTTCATATCTACCAAGCTCGCAGGCGGCGGCGCCACGAATTTGAGCTTGATGGTGGTGGCTGTTTCTTTGAATTGGGTCTCAAAACATGAGACAAGATTTTGGTAAACTATGGTTGACATGGTGGAAAATTCTTTTAAGGTTTGTTTGGAGAGTTATAATTTCAAAATTTGAAGGATATATCGCTGAAGTTGAGAGTTCAGAAGGGATTGAACGAAGAATAGGTAAAAATATGGATGTCAATTTATAGGGTTAAATCTTTGGCGGGGTGTGCCTTCTTTTTGCACCACTCAAGTCTAGAATTATGCATATATGAGGAGAAGGGTGTAATGGGAAATTCATTAGTTTCTCGATTTAGAGCGTAGAAGCATCCTACACCTACTCGCCGTTTACTGAATACTATGTCTTTTGTTGATGGTTTTTTCTATTTTAAAATAAAAAATAATATTATTATTATAAAAATAATATTTTTTATTAATGATTTAAATAAGAGATCTGTCTCAAAAAATAAAATCTGTAAGACTGTGTTACACAAATTTTTGTCTTCTATATATGATATATATATGCATCTGTATATAATTATTTCAGATATGTCATTTCAAAGATTAACATAAAATGAACAAGATAAACAACAATATATCAAATTGAATATATATAATATAAAAGTATTTTTTTTAAGGAACTTAGAAATTAAATTTGAATATATATATATATATATATATATATATATATATACTATTATATTAAGTGTGAGGGACTTAGAATAACTAATTTTGAGGACACCAAAATATTTAATTCCATAATTACCCTTTTTACTCTACTAAAAACCTTTTCAAGTCACTCCATATTTTAAATATAAAAAATTCAAAACAAAACTTCCCTTTTAAATCGAACAAATTTTCTAAATCGAAAATAATTTCATGTTAATTATTTAGTATTATTTAATCACATTAAAAATAATAATAGCACATGCAATGCATGTGCATCTTTTACTAGTATATATAAAGAAGTAGTCTTTTATTTTGATTAGGCCCAACATTAATATATATATTAATAAGTATTATTATTTTCGATACATCGATACATAAAAAAATATTGGAAAAATTTTATCGGCAAAATAATTTTTTTCTATTAACTTATCTTATTTGGGTTTTAGTTCAATAATTACAAACTTTGATTTTGATGTATTAACTTTTAATTTCGTCTAATTTGATTAAATGATTGATGTGGTACCCAACATGCTAGTATTTTCTGTCATTATATCATCAATTTATGGTGTCTGATACCTCATGGAAGACAGGCCCATCAAGGGCCCTATTATCCCTGGCACATCCCTAGCCCAAGTGGAAAACAAGCCCATCAAGGGCCCAGGTATTCTCCTATAAATACCAGGTTTGAGCATATAATTATTCATTCACTATATTGTTTTCAGCAGCACCTTTAGCTGCTCCCCCCATATATCCTCAGTCACTGACTTGAGCGTCGGAGGGGCTACGCCAGGACACCCTCCTAGCCCCCTCTTAACGGTCTTTTTCATGATTTCAGGCTCGGGACAATTTCAAAACCTTGCGTCTGGACTAGTGACACTTGTTGGGAGCGGACCCTAAATTTCCCGTGAGTATCACTTGGCGCCGTCTGTGGGGAAATTTGAGTTAAGACGTAGAGATGGTAGGGACGAGAGGGAGTAGAAGAGTTAAATCATCATCATCGCGTACTGAGAGAGGACCCGAACAGTCTCATGCTGAGGCGAGGCAAGAACAACCCCGTCAGGAGACTTGAACTGAACAACCTCGTCAAGAGACCAAGATCGAGCAACCCTGTCCTAATGAAAATGTGGGGAACTTGACCCTGGAGCAGTTGGGTCAATTCATCACTCGGACAGTGGATGATGCTATGAAGAAAAACCAAGAATCTATGTTCATTAAAAAGCAGGCCACTCACCAAGAGCGAAAAGAAAATGTTGAGGGCCAGCAGAGCATGATTGAAGAGACACAACCCCACCAAAGCGGGGAGATTAGTGAGATGGGAGAAATGTGAAAGGAAATACAGATGTTGAGGCAGTAGTTGGGAAGTAGAGCGCCGGCTCCCAAGAGAGGAAGTCCTTTTTCACTAGCCATTTTAGAAGAAGGGCTTCCTCCAGATTTTCGGCAGTCGAATGTGGGAGAGTATGATGGACATACTGACCCCGAGGAACACTTGGGGAGGTTTGAGAATGCAACTCTGTTGCATCAGTATTCAGATGGAGTTAAGTGTAAGGTGTTTCTGGGCACGTTGGTAAGGTCAGCTCAGCAATGGTTTAGCACCTTGCAGCTCAATTCTCTACGATCTTTCGATGATTTTTCCGCTACTTTCTTGCAAAGATTCGCTAGCAGCAAGAGGCACCAAAGAAATTATTTGAGCTTGTTTGTGATGAAGCAGGGAGAAATTGAAACTCTGCGAGAATTTATCCGGCGTTTCAACGATGCGGCGCTGGATATACCAGATGTTTCTCCTGACATCATGATAGGTGCCTTTACCTAAGGACCGAGGGGAGGAGAGTTCTTTAAATCGTTAGTGAAGAAACCTCCATCAATTTATGATGATCTGTTATCTCGGGCGGAAAAATATGTAAATCTTGAAGATGCCCAGTGGCATGAGAGGATGGAGCAGCGGCCTGGGGGAAGCAGAGCTGATGGAGCAAAAAGAGGAGGTAGGAAGAGTGGCGCGGGCGAGAGGGAGGATGATAAGGCTAGCGGCAGAGGACAATTCTCATCCCATGTTCTTCTAGATGGGAGTCGTGACAAGGTGATAGAAGTGAGGGAGCCCGAGGAGAGGTGGGAGAAGTCGCAAAGGGTTGAGTGCCGTGCTAGGTTGCCTTCGCGGGATAGACAAGAAAGATCCTCATCCAGGAGTCGACAGAAGTCTCGCTCGTCCCCTAAGCATGGTCAAGGCCCTCCATGTATAAATCAGAGGATCGGAGAGCAGAGAAGGGAAGGTCGAGGTCAAGATGTCCCTCAGGAGCCCGTCGAGCCGAGAAGGGGAAGGAACGAGGATAACCACCCTACGAGAGGAATGATTCATATGATCTCTAGGGGTGCTACTGATGGAGACTCTAGGCGAGCTCGGAAGGCACATGGGAGAAGGTTGGAGAACTTTGAGATATCTAGGGGTGAAGACTTACCACAAGATCCTATCATCGGCTTTGGACCGGAAGACCTCCGAGGCGTTGTGACTCCACATAACGATACCTTGGTGGTGACAGCCACCATTGCCAACTATGATGTGGCGAGGATATTTATTGATAATACAAGCTCCGTAAACGTCTTGTTTAAGAGCACGTTGGATCAAATAAAGCTGGAAGGATTCGAGTTTAAGCTGGTCTCCACCCCGTTGTATGGGTTTGCAGGACACACCATCCCGTATTTGGGTCAGATTGTGCTTCCCCTATCCTTGGGAACTGATCCTCGACGGGTAACAAAGATGATAGCGTTCACCGTGGTGGATACTTTTTCAGCGTATAATGGAATTCTAGGATGGCTAGCCCTGAAGGATTTCAGAGCCGAGGCTTCCACTTATCATCAGAAGCTTAAGTTTCCTGTGGGAAAAGGAGTTGGAGTCTTGTGTGGGGACCAAAAAGTCGCGCGTCGGTGTTATGGAGGGGTAGTGAGGGGGGACGGAAAAAGATCACGTGTGGAGCTTAACATGATGGGGAAAGGAAGAAGTGGGTAACTTTGTCCTATTGAGGTACAAGAGGAGCAGAGATGAAAGTTGGAGAATGCGCCGGGAAAGGCTCTAAAGAGGCTTGGGAACGCTTACCACCTTAGAGAATATTTATCTTGACTTGAATTTTGCTGTATTTCGTTTCGGAATTTGTCTTATATTATCAGTTGAAATTTAATAAAGCCAACTTCTTATATTAAGTTCGTGGATGTTGTTGTGTTACGAGATGATGAGAAGAATCTTATTTTCCTGCTAAGGCATCGCCTAGCAGAGGAGCATAGTGGAGAAGGAGAATTAAATTTTATTTTTCCTACTAATGCATCGCCTAGGAGAGGAGCAGAGTGGAGTAGAGACAAAATTAAATTTTCCTGCTATGGCATCGCCTAGCAGAGGAGCAGAGTGGAGAAGGAGAATTAAACTTTATTTTTCCTACTAAGGTATCGCCTAGTAGAGGAGCAGAGTGGAGTAGAGACAAAATTAAATTTTCCCTGTTATGGCATCGCCTAGCAAAAGAGCAGAGTGGGGAAGGAGAATTAAATTTTATTTTTTCTACTAAGGCATCGCCTGGTAGAGAAGCATAGTAGAGTAGAGACAAAATTAAATTTTCCTACTATGGCATCGCCTAGCAGAGGAGCAGAGTGGAGAAGGAGAATTAAATATTATTTTTCCTACTAAGGCATCGCCTAATAGAGGATCAGAGTGGAGAAGAGACAAAATTAAATTTTCCTGCTAAGGTTTCACCTAGTAGAGGAGTTAGAGGGTGGATGTGTTGAATCTTTATTTTCCTGCTAAGTTATGACCTAGCAGAGGAGTTAGAGGGTGGTGGTGTTGAATCTTTATTTTCCTGCTAAGGTATCACCTAGCAGAGGAGTTAGAGGGTGGATGTGTTGAATCTTTATTTTCCTGCTAAGGTATCACCTAGCAGAGGAGTTAGAGGGGGGAGGTGTTGAATCTTTATTTTCCTGCTAAGGTATCACCTAGCAGAGGAGTTAGAGGGTGGAGGTGTTGAATATTTATTTTTCTGCTAAGGTATCACCTAGCAGAGGAGTTAGAGGGTGTAGACGTTGAATATTTATTTTCCTGTTAGAACATCGCCTAGTAGAAGAGAAGGAGAGTTGGATATTTTATTAGCCCTGGTGGTTTAATAACATCAAAGATAAACTCGTGAGAAGCAGTAAATTCAAATGCAAAATACCTAAAGGAGAGAACCGCAAGGACGAACAAGTGACCCTAAAGGACAGAACCGCAAAAACTCGCGAGCGCTTGACTGGGGCTGGGTGAGCGTGCAGAGGAGCTATGGCGAGCGTGCGGAGAAGCTTGGGCAAGCGTGCGGAGGGCTCGGGCGATCGTGCTGTGGGCGCGCTCGGCGGGGGCGAGGCGAGCGACAGGTATGGGCGCGCGGCGGGCGGGGCAGGGGCAGCGAGGCAAGCTGGGCAGAGGGGCGAGCTAGGTAGAGGGGCGAGAGGCGAGGCGCGAGAGGCAGCGCGCCCTGCAGGGCTGTGGGGCGAGGGGCAGAGGGCGAGCTTGGCAGAGGGAAGAGGGGCGAGGCGAGCGGCAGATATGGTCATGCGGCGAGCGGGGCAGGGGAAGAGGGGCGAGGGGCAGCGCAGTGCGAGGCTGTGGGGCGAGTGGCGATCTGGGCAGAGGGGCGAGGGGAGAGCTGGGCTGTGAGGCGAGGGGCGAGGGGCGAGGGGAGAGTTTGGTAGAGGGGCGAGGTGCGATGGGCAACGCGCCGTGCGGGGCAGAGATACAAGCGACAGCTATGGGCGAGGCGGCGCGCGGAGGGCTAGGGCGTGAGGCGGCGTGCAGAGGGCTAGGGCGCGCGCGGCGGGGAGAAGGAGGGGCAGGTGAGAGCTAGGCTGCTGGGGCGAGGCGGCGCCTGGAGCTATAGGCGAAGGTGACGGCGGGGTGGTTGGGAGGTGGCGCTAGTGTCAACGCGCAAGTGAATTGTGTGCGGGGAAGAGCTGGCGAATGAAGTGCAGAAGAAATTTTTGTGGGGGATGTTTTAACACTGCACACACATTAAACTCAAACACATAGTCATTTTATTACATAGTACTTTTATGTCATAAAACCACCCTTCAAAATATATATCTTGATATGGTAGAAAATCGTAATCATAAGTTTTCAGACACTAATACGAAGAGTGAATCAACAATAAGGCATGTAAGTTTTTCAATACATGTATGTCAATCCATTGTCATGTAAACTTAATCTATGTGCGAAATTAGTGTCATACCTCAGTTGTTTTTTTGTGGGTAAGATCGATCATAATACATAAAAATGCCAGAAGATATATACTCTATAAATCTGTTGTGATCTACGGTATTTTATATTTAGAACGACTAAATTTCAAATCAAATCCATGACACCACAACTCAAAGAAATGATCCAAAATTTAGTTTTTCTCTATGTGTAGGTTTTGAGGTGCAGAGAATTCTATCACTATATAAAGATTGTGTGAATTTTTTTTGGCAACTGGTTGATTTTATTAGATAAAACGTATTATTCTATTGTAATACATAAAAAAGGAATTGCAAGCTAAATGTAGAAATAAAATGTTTAAAGTAAGCTCGTAAAAGTAAGGTTGTACAATATATATGTGTATCGTATATGTAAAACAAAACCAAACCGAGGCCTATAACAAGTACGATTTCTTTAAACCCGATTCGTCTTCGAGGATTAACCGGACGTCTGTTTCCCAGGATACAACAGGCAGACCAACTGTGATGTGGCACATATCACTACGCTAGCAAACAAAAGAGTACCTGAACTTTATTAGCAGAACGTGGAGCAGGAGCAGTTTTCGAAGGAAGAAACATGAGGCAGAAATGCAGGAGAAGTGGATGTTTGCTCGTGTGGATGAATCAAAATTGAAAGTTACACGAAAGGATTTTCCGATAAATTTCAACAGTTGAGTCTTGCATAGAATAGGTAGTGTTACCCTTTGAACATTTCATTGTGAAAGTATGTTAATTACAGGTTGACAGTAGACATGATGTCCTTGAACTGTACAGTCGTTTGAATACATTAGGATATACTTCACACAAGACTCTCCCACATACTATTAAGTTCTCGTGATTGTGTTTGTTTTGGTCATGAACACATTCCTGGTTCTGCAAGATGGTCTAGAATTGAGCCCTGAAATTCCTTCGAAGCAGCCTATCTTCTCTCTCTATAGGTGATTCTATATTGCTTCTCATCAGAATCATTAAAGCCGTAAGCTTATCCTCAACATTCACTGTTTTATAATAGGAATGGACTAGGGATAACCCTCACAGTGATTCTCCAAACTAGTGCGATTAGGTTGTCCCATTGAACCTAGTTCTTGGGAATCTCCTGTCAGCGTAGGTTGGGTTTTCCTTCGCACCAATTTATTCTATAGGCTTAAGCCTCGTTCCCTTTGACAACTTCACAATTAACTCTCTGTTCAATCATTTGGTTAGCGGATCCGCTACATTATCCATTGAATTTATATAATCAACAGAGATAACTCTAGTTGAGAGTAGTTGTCTAATGGTATTGTTTCTATGACGTATATGCCTAGACTTACCATTATATATATTATTTTGTGGCCCCTCCAATCGCAAATTGGCTATTACAATGTATGCATATATTCGGCACATGTTTTTCCTATCGGAATATCTTCTAAGAATTGACGCAACCATTCAGCCTCTTCCACACACTTTTCAAGAGCTATAAACTCAGATTTCATAATGTATCTAGCTATTACAGTCTGTTTAGAAGATTTCTATGCAATTGTTGCACCTCCTAAAGTGAATTCTAATTTAATTGTAGATTTTGAGTCTTTCATATCATATATCTAATTTGCATCACTGTATCCTTCAATAACCGCGGGATATTTGGTATAGTGTAGTACAAGGTCACGAGTGCACCTTAAGTACTTTAGCAATCTAATAATTGATTTCCAGTGTTCAAATCCTGGATTACCCTTCATCTACTCAATTTGCTTATTGCATAGGCTATGTCTGGTCTTGTAGAAAATCATTAAGTACATTATACTCTCACCTCGATTCTTTGATAGATGTTAACTGGTATCTATCGGCGTTCTAGCCAATGCAGAGTCATCCTTATTGAATTTCTCAAGGATTTTGTCCACATAATGTGACTGAATTAGAACCAGTCCTTCTGAAGTTCTATGAATTTTAATTCCAAGAATCACATCGGCTAAACCCAAATCTTTCATGTCAAAACTTGAGCTCAATAACATCTTGGTGGATTTAATCATCTTATCATTATTACCAATGATAAGCATGTCATCTACGTAAAGACGTAAAATGACATATCCAATTTCAGTATTCTTTATTTATATACATTTGTCACATTCAATTAATTTAAATCCACTTTCTATCATGTCTTTATCAATTTTTCATGTATTGATTTGGTGCTTGTTTTAAGACATATAGAGACTTCACCAGTTTACAAACTTTATTTTCTTGCCCAATCACAGAAAATCCCTCAGATTACTTCATATAAATCTCCTCTTCTAAATCTCCATTTAGAAAAACTCTCTTTATGTCCATTTGGTATATTTTCAAGATTTCGCAAGGCGACAATCACAAGTATCACATGAATAGAGGTTATTCTCGATACACGAAAATATGTGTCAAAGTAATCAAGACCCCTTTGATTACCAATCTGGATTTATACTTATCTATGGTTCCATCTGATTCATTTTTTGTTTGAAAATTCATTTACAACCTAGTGGTTTGCTTCCCAAAGGAAGATTCACTAATTCCCATGTGTGGTCTTGTAAAATGGATTCTATTTTGGAATTGATAGCCTCTTTCCATAGAGGTCCCTCAGATGGCCTCATCGCTTCCTTGAAGCTTTGAGGTTCACTTTACATCATGAAAGTGATGAAATCCGGACCAAATGATTTTTCAATCATAGCTCTCTTACTATGTCTAGGTTAAATATCTTGTTTAAGCTCTTGTTTTTTTTCAATAGTCTCATATAATATTTTGGATGAACTTGGTTCTTCATTAGATTTGCCTGAAAACATTTGTTCAAAGAACGAAGCATTTCTAGACTTCATGTAACGTACCGTACTTTTTACTACTAAATATTTTCTTAAATAAAAACGTGAGCATTCAAAATTCGATAAAATAAACTGTACGTCTCAACAAAGATCTAAAAATAGAGTTTGACAAAAGTATTTGAACATTTTCATAAGGAATTAAAAACATGGCGGTCCTCGGGTTTAGCCTCCCGCTCTGTCCAAGCCTGCTCCTTGGTCTCCACCTCATGTCTCCTCATAAACATCCTCACCTGCATCGATCAAGTCTAGTGAGTCTAAAAACTCAACACGTATAAACTGGAAGTAAAAAGTACTACATAATAAGATCACACGCTACTTTAAAATAGGACATACATACTTTAAACTTGAACTTGCAAGATAAAACTTGAACATACATACATACATACTTAGACGTGCCATATACTTTTCTTAAGCATGCTTGCATACTTGAACATACATAGATTCATAATTTTATGTAGAGATATGTTTCAATGCAAGTGACCCATAGCATAATTCGCCTGATCAGACTAAACCACAGTACTGGGATGATAGAGACGTATCCACTGCCACATACATGAGATCACCGTTCATAATTTAACGGGCAGATTGGTCCACGTTCATGATTTAACGCTTTCCGATCTCGATCTAAACCGTTCATAATTTAACGGGCGGATTGGTCCCCGTTCATAATTTAACGCTTTCCAATCCTAAACATAATTTGTTCACAAGACATTTAGCATACCTCAAAAACTTAAAATATTTTCTTGCACGTCAACATACTTACTAGGCGTCGAGGGATTCGTTGGACTTCGATTGGGGCCGTTACTGCACATAATAACATAAATTCTAACTTGTGTAACTTAGACATAAATATCATGCTTACTTACGAGTTCATTCAATTCCTTAGGACGTTCTAAAATTCCCATGACTCGACTTTGTAAATCATTGTACTACACCATGACATCGAACTTCAAAGCATACTATAAAATTTTTCCCAAAATATGAAAGACACGGACCCCGTGCCTGGGTCCGTGTATGGGTCCATGTAGGTGCGCAAAGGGGATACTCGGAAAGGATAAAGGACACGGACCCCGTGCCTAGTTCTGGCTAAGGGTCTGTATACGTGCGGGAAATTTATCGTGAAGAAAAGGGGAGGCACGGACCCCGTGCCCTGGTCCGTGTGGGGGTCCGTGTCAGCACGCAAAAAGGATAATCAAGAGGAAGCAAAGACACTGACCCCGTGCCAGTGTCCGGGTCCGTGTACCCTTGTCGGACGCGAACTAACGAAAATTCTGTACAAGTGCTGCTTACATTCTAAACTCGATCATACGGACCAAGGACCGACACCCCGAGACCCATCCTAGCATGCCATAACATCAAACCAAATTTGTACAACCACCCAAAGCACGACGTTCACCCTACGACACATACAATTCCAAAAACTTGGCAATTGACACCAAATCGTTTCCTACGACTACTAATGTACTCGAGTGCCTATCGACACCAACGACATATCAAATAACAACCCAGCATCATACTAAGCATACCTAGATATAGGAACGATCACCCGTCGATCCCCAACGAAGCCTGGAACCATAAAACTTCAAGAACATATCAATATCGTAATTTTCTGAAAACGCAGTTTGAGCAGTCCCACGGAAAACACCATAACTCACTCAATTTTTATCCAATAAACCTCGGACTCAGCTTGCCTCTTTTCCAAAATCACCTACGGCAAATTCGAGGTCTCTTCTCCTCTTATTGGCATAGCTCTTTTGGCGACTATGGGCCGTCTTCATTCTGTCTCGAATCTTGACCACCACATCTGCAGTCTGCTGAAATATCTCCGGACCAAATTCCGCTCTTTCACCAACTTCATCCCAATGAATCGGCAATCTGCACTTCCTTCCATACAACGCCTCGTAGGGAGCCATACCTATAGATGATTAGAAACTGTTGTTGTAGGTAAACTCCACTAGAGGTATATTTGATTCCCAAGTCCCCTGAAAATCGAGCATACAGGCTCGCAATAAGTCCTCCAAAATCTGGATCACTCGCTCAGACTGGACATCTGTCTGCGGGTGAAAAGCTGTACTGAAAAGTAATTTCGTCCCCATGGCTGCATGTAAGATCTTCCAAAAGGACGATGTAAACCTTGGGTCCCTGTCGGACACAATAGAAACTGGGATTCCATGCAATCGAACTATCTCCTTGATATAGAGCTCCATATACTGCGTCACGGAGAAAGTCGTCTTCACTGGAAAGAAGTGTGTTGACTTCGTGAGTTGATCCACTATAACCCAAATAGAATTGGATCCTCTGACTGAACTTGGCAAACCAAACATAAAGTCCATTGTAACATTCTCCCATTTCCACTCTGGGATGGGGAGTGGCTTAACCAATCCTGCTGGCCTCTGATGCTCTGCCTTCACCTGCTGACAAGTGAGGCATTCAGACACAAATCTGCGGATGTCCCTCTTCATTCCTGGCCACAAATACAATATCTGTAGGTCCTTGTACATCTTGGTACCTTCAGGGTGAATAGAATACGGAGATGTGTGTGCCTCTGTCAGAATATCCTCTCTGATCGAATCAACACTAGGCACCCAAATGCTACCTCTGTATCTCACAATACCATCTGACACTGCGTAGAGTACACTGCCATTGGTTTCTTCCTTCAGTCTCCATTTCTATAACTTCTCATCTGAAGACTGACCTGCACGAATACGGTCTAGTAGAGAAGATTGGACTGTCAGATTAGACAGCCTTGGAGCTATACCCTTGCGATAAACTTCTAAATCAAACCTCTGAATCTCAGACTGAAGAGGTTTCTGCACTGACAACTGTGCTACAACTGCCACTTTCCTGCTCAAGGTATCTGCGACAACATTAGCCTTTCTCGGATGGTAGCTAATCTCGCAGTTGTAGTCTTTCACCAACTCTAACACCGTCTCTGTCTCATGTTCAGTTTCATCTGCGTGAAGAAATACTTTAGACTCTTGTGATCGGTAAATATTTGTCACTTCTCGCCATACAGGTAGTGTCTCCAAATCTTCAACGCAAAGACGACAGCGGCTAGCTCAAGATCATGAGTCGGGTAGTTCTTCTCGTGCACTTTAAACTGCCTGGAGGCATAGGCTATAACCTAACCCTGCTACATCAGAACTGCGCCTAACCCGAGCTTAGATGCATCGTTGTATAGCACAAATTCTCCTTGCCCTGTTGGCATGGCTAACACCTGTGTTGAAATAAGAGCTTGCTTCAAAGTATCGAAGCTCTTCTGACACTCGCCACTCCACGCGAACTTAGCATTCTTCTTGGTCAGTGAAGTGAGTGGCACTGCTATGGACGAAAACCCCTGAATTAACTTACGGTAGTAACCGGCTAAACCCAGAAAACTATGGATTTCTGATGCATTCTTCGGCTCAACCCATTCTATAATTGCCGCTACTTTGGCTGGATCCACATCGATCCCACTGCTAGATATTATGTGGCCCAAAAATGCCACCTTTTCCAACCAAAACTCGCACTTACTGAACTTCGCAAATAACTTGCGACTCAACTGTCTTCAAGTGCTGACTCTGCTCCTCACGACCCTTCGAGTAAATAAGAATGTCGTCAATAAACACTATGACGAACTGATCAAGGTAGGGACTGAAATACTCAGTTCATCAAGTCCATGAAAATTGCTGGAGCGTTTGTCAATCCAAATGTCATCACTAAGAACTCTAATGCCCAAACCGGGTCCTGAATGCTGTCTTGTGGAAATCTGCGTCCTTCACCTTCAGCTGGTGATACCCTGATCGAATATCTATTTTAGAGAACACTGTAGCTCCCTGCAATTGATCAAACAACTCCTCGATCCTAGGAAGTGGGTAATTTATTCTTGATCGTTACCTTGTTCAATTCTCGATAATCGATGCAAAGTCTCATACTCACATCCTTTTTTTTCACAAAAAGCACTGGTGCGCCCCACGGTGAGAAACTAGGACGAATGAATTCCTTGTCTAGAAGCTCCTGAATCTGCTGTTTGATCTCTAACATTTCAGCTGGAGCTAACCTGTATGGTGCCTTAGAGATTGGCACAGTGGTTTGCATAAGATCGATTGCAAACTCTACTTCTCTCTCTGGTGGAAGACCTATGATGTCGTCAGGAAAGACGTCTGGGAAGTCTCTGGCACCTCTGATATTGACGGAGTGGGTACGTCAAGGTGTTGAAATGATGTTGGCCAAGAAAGCCTGACACCCCTTGGAAATGAGTCTCCGCGCCTGCATGCAAGAAATCATGCGAGGGAAACTTCTCCATCTAGCTGGTTCAAACAGGAACTGCTCCATGCCCACTGGTCTAACCAAAACTGATCTCTTCTGAAAATCGATCAACACTCTGTTCTTCGTCAGACAGTCCATTCCCAGAATGATATCAGACTCAAGCATTGGTAAGACGATCAAGTCGGCGTACACTAGGAGGCCGTGCAATTCCAGATCGATGTCCCTGACCACACTAGTAGCTGATAATTCTTCTCCCTGATGGAACTGTCAGTGAGTAGTTCACGTCGAGACCAATTGTCTTGATATTCAAGTGACTAACGAACGTCTCTGATATGAAAGAATGGGTGGCTCCTGAGTCTATGAGGGCCTGAGTGGCTATTCTATTAATGAAAATATTTTCTGTCAGTAAAGTCGTGTCTGGGTTCGCCTCCAGTGCATGCATGGGGAACACTCTGCCCTGAGTTGGCTTCTTCCAATGTGGGCACTCTTTTAGCATGTGGTCAATAGCTCCACATTTAAAACACTTGCCTGACATATATAGGCACTGCCTCGGATGCTTGCGGTTGCACTTAGGGCATACCGGAAAAACAACTGGCCCCTGTGGCGCCCCTTCCTGCTGAATTGGACCCTTGCCCTTTGGCGGTCCTTGATACGGCTTCTTCCCTGGCGACCCCTGATACGGTCTCTCAAACTAGGGCCTCTGCTGCTGGTGCTGCTGAGGTGCCTGATAGGGCCTCTTGCCCTGCCTGTCCAACTCGATATCTCGTTGATCCTGGTCTACAGCCAATGCTCTAGATACGGCGACTGCATAAGTAGTAGGGCCAGCAACTCAGACATCACGGCGTAAGATCGGCCTGCAATACATCCATGAAATGACTCAGCTTACTCTGGGCATCATGATCTATCAGGGGTAAGAAATGACACCCCCTCTCAAACTTCCTCACAAATTCTGCCACGCAGCTGTCTCCCTGCCGCAACGTCATGAACTCCCTAGTCAATCTGGAGCGTAATTCCTCAGTGAAGTACTTGAAGTTGAACACCTCCTTGAAACCAATCCAAGGCAGCACATGCAAGTTGACGGCCACTGATGCACTCTCCCACCATATTCTGGCGTCCCCTATCAGAAAAAACGTGGCATATCTGAACCTATCTGCATCGGTCAAATCCATAAACTCAAAGATTATCTCGATGGACTTAATCCATCCCTCAGCTATCATCGAGTCAGTGGTACCCGAAAACTCCTCTAGGTTCATACTCCTGAACCCATCATATACTATCTCTGGCCTGGGCCTCGCCTCAGCGTCCACTACAGCATGGTTCCCCGCAAACTGTGCGAAGAACTGAGTCATTAATGCAAGCATCTGTGCCTGCATGTCTGGAGGCGGAGATGGAGGAACTTCTCTTCTCTCCTCTCGAGGCTCTCTGTCCTCATCCCCTGCTTCACGGTCGATCACACGTTTAGGAGGCATACTGTTCCAATAATTTACCCAACACGTAAACCCCACATGCATGAACATGTTATAGACAATATAAGATGCACGTACTTGAACTTAAAAATATGCACATGCTGAAATCAGAACTTTATGCTTACTACATATCATAAATTTGAAACCTTAAAACTTACAGACTTGAGGTGTGACTTCATGAGCTTCTTGCGACTGGCAGTAGGCATAACCCTTTACAAGAACACGGCTCCGATACCAACTGTAACTGTACCGTACTTTTTACTACTAAAATTTGCGGAAAAATTAAATATTTTCTTAAATAAAAACGTGAGCATTCAAAATTCGATAAAATAAACTGTACGTCTCAACAAAGATCTAAAAATAGAGTTTGACAAAAGTATTTGAACATTTTCATAAGGAATTAAAAACATGGCGGTCCTCGGGTTTAGCCTCCCGCTCAGTCCAAGCCTGCTCCTTGGTCTCCACCTCATGTCTCCTCATAAACATCCTCACCTGCATCGATCAAGTCTAGTGAGTCTAAAAACTCAACACGTATAAACTGGAAGTAAAAAGTACTACATAATAAGATCACACGCTACTTTAAAATAGGACATACATACTTTAAACTTGAACTTGCAAGATAAAACTTGAACATACATACATACATACTTAGACGTGCCATATACTTTTCTTAAGCATGCTTGCATACTTGAACATACATAATGATTCATAATTTTATGTAGAGATATGTTTCAATGCAAGTTACCCATAACATAATTCGCCTATCAGACTAAACCACAATACTGGATGACAGGGACGTATCCACTGCCACATACATGAGATCACCGAATTTAATGGGTTGATTGGTCCACGTTCATGATTTAACGCTTTCCAATCTCGATCTAAACCCGTTCATAATTTAACGGGCGGATTGGTCCCCAGTTCATAATTTAACGCTTTCCAATCCAAAACATATTGGTCACAAGACATTTAGCATACCTCAAAAACTTAAAATATTTTCTTGCACATCAACATACCTACTTGGCGTTGAGGGATTCGATGGACTTCGATTATGGCCGTTGCTGCACATACAAACATAAATTCTTAACTTGTGTAACTTAGACATAAATTTCATGCTTACTTACGAGTTCATTCAATTCTTTAGGACGTTATAAAAATCCCATGACTCGACTTTGTAAATCATTGTACTACACCATGACATCGAACCTCAAAGCATACTATAAAATTTTTCCAAAAATATGAAGGACACAGGACTTCGTGCCTGGGTCCGTGTATGGGTCCGTGTAGGTGCGCAAAGGGGATACTCGGCTAGGAGAAAGACACGGACCTCGTGCCTAGGTCCGGCTCCGGGTCCATGTACGTGCGGGAATTTATCGTGAAGAAAAGGGGAGGCACGGCCCCCGTGCCCCGATCCGTGTGGGGGTCCGTGTCAGCACACAAAAAAGATAATGAAGAGGAAGCGAAGACACGGACCCCGTGCCAGGGTCCATGTACCCTCGTTGGACGCGAACTAACGAAAATTCTGAACAAGTTCTGCTTACATTCTAAACTCGATCATAATAAAATCCCTTAATTAAAATAACACACATAAAATGCTAACTTTAAAAGTTTCAAACTCTTAAATCGCTAAATAAATAATTTAGGCTTTAAAAATGCCAACAACCTAATAAATTAGTTAAAATACCCCAACCTCAACTTAAAATAAAATACCACATTAAGCCAAAATCGTCACCGGTCTTTTCCTCGATTCCGCCTCGAATAATCTCCTGAAACATGAAACTCGAAAAACATTTTAACGCGCATCACATAAACATTAAAATAATGCAATTAAATAAATCATGCACTACTAAGACTCGTTTTAAAATTAAATAAATGCTTTATAATTAAATAAATACATGGGTTATACGTGTACTGAATTTGGACACTACACTTCATTATCATATTCTTGTGAATATCTTTGAGATTCATGTACAAGAAATCGATAAATGATGCTGTTTTGAGCATATTCAATGAAAATGCAATCAACAGTTTTTGGTCCTATCTCTACTTTCATCGGAGTGGGTACTACTACCTTGGCAAGATACCCCCACACTCGCAAGTATTGGTAGGTAGGACTTCTATATTTCCATCACTCGTATGGAATTTTATATTGATTCTTTCGGGCATCTTATTTAAAAGGTAATTTACTGTTAGAACAGCTTCCCCCCACATGTTCTGTGGTAAACTAGAACTCAATAAAAACTCATTCATAATTTCTTTAAAGGTGAGATTCTTTCTCTCTATAATGTCATTTTTCTTAGGAGAATAAGGTGAAGTTCTTTCATGTTTGACACCATGTTGAGCACAAAACTCAGCAAATGATGATTCATATTTACCTCCACGATGAATTCTAAGCACCTTAATTTTCTTACTAAGTTGGTTTTCAACTTCACTTTTGCAGTGGACAAATTTCTCAATTGCTTCATCTTTAATTTTAAGAAGATAGACATAACAAAATTTTGTGCTATCAATAAAAGTAATAAAATATTTATTTTCAACACGTGTTTGCACACCTTTTAAATCACATACATCATTGTAAATTAGATCAAGTGGTTCACTATTTCTTTCAGTTGTTCGAAAAGATGATCTCGTTAGTTTCGCCTTAAACAGAAGTTTCACATTTGTGTTGTTTATCAATTTAGAATGCAGGAATTCTTTTCATGTTAATTAGTCTACGAATTGTATCATAATTAACACGTCCAAGTCTATCATGCCACAAACAAGAAGACTCAAGCAAGTAACCAAAAGTATTAACTTATTAATCACATGCTTAATAGTCATTAAATTGAGTTTAAACAAACCATTGCTAACATAGCCTATGCCTACAAACATTCAAATTTTTGACAAAACCACCTTATCTGATTCAAAGACAATGTAGAAACCATGCTTATTAGGAAGCGACACAGACACCAAGTTCTTACGCTCATTGTTAGGAGTCATCTCTTTAAGAGCAGTCATCTGTAGAACAATCTTTCTCTGACCATTGATCTCAGAAGTAGCGGAATTTTCCATGAACAGTTTTTCCCCATTCTCGGATTCTTCAAGAGTTGCAAGCATCTCCTCAGTCCGAGAAAACATGGTGAGTGACACCAGTGTCCATCCACCATTCCCTTGGGTTAGAACCCACCAGATTAACTTCTGATATTACTACATAGAAATTCATGTTCGAAAGCTCCTGAGAAATGTTCTCAACCACATTCGCATCTCGGTTTCTCTTCGGCTTCTTACACTCAGAGGCCTTGTGACCCATACCATCACAGTTTTAGAATTTTCCAGAGAAATTCTTCTTTGAAATGCCTCATTTGGGTCCCACATTCATATTTTTGTTGGAGGAAGAAAATGTTCTCTTTTTCGAGCTTTGACCATGCTCGACAACATTCGCCTGGCAACAATTGGAGAAAATAATCGTCTGTCAAAACTCTTGTTGTCTTCCTCAATGCAAAGTCGAACAATGAGTTCTTCAACATTCATCTCCTTTCGCTTGTGTTTCAAATAGTTTTTGAAACCCTTCAAATCTGGTGGTAGTTTCTCTTGAACTTCTTCGAGTTCTATCATCTTCCCTTTTCTATCCAATATAAATTCCTTTTCCAAAAAGGTTGCATTCATAGAAACATACACTTTTGTTTCTTGAGGATGATAGAAATAATATCCAACAGAATTCTTTGGATATCCTACAAAATAACATAAAATGGATCGACTATCCAATTTATCTCTCATTACCTGCTTCACATAAGCAGGGCACCCCCATATTGTAAGTTAAGAATATTTGGGAGGCTTATCCATCCATATCTCATATGGTGTCTTAGCAACTGCCTTTGAATGGACATTGTGGAACAACAGTGCCACTGTCTCAAGCGCATATCCCCAAAAAGATGGCGGCAACTCCGTTAACCCCATCATAGACCGAACCATGTCCATCAAAGTCCGGTTACGAAGCTCCGAAACACCATTCAATTGTGGTGTAGCGGGCAGAGTCCACTGCGAGAGAATCTAATTCTCCCTAAGATACTCTTGGTACTCGGCACTCAAATACTCACCACCTCGATCCGATCGAAGTGACTTGATGCTTCGTCCCAACTGCTTCTCTACTTCACTTCTGAATTCTTTGAACTTTTCAAAGGCTTCAGACTTGTATTTCATCAAATACACATACCCATACCTCGAAAAGTCATCGGTAAAGGTGATGAAGTAAGGCATGTCCATGCTTAGTAGTGATGCTAAGTGGCCTGCACACATCGGTATGGATCAAATCCAATAACCCTTTTTGCTTGCTGCCACATGGCCATTAAAGGGAATTTCGGTCATCTTTCCTTATAGACAGGATTCACAAGTCGTGAGAGCATTAATATCAGACATATCAAACATGCCTACTCCCACTAGCTTGTTCATCCTTCTTAGAGAAATATGTCCTAATCGAGCATGCCATAATTGTGCCGAATTTAGATTATCTTGTTTTCCCATGTTTGTTGTTGTTAATTGCTTGGACGTTGTTTAGTGGAATATCTTTCAATTTTAAGTTATAGAGATCGTTTTTTCAAGTTCTCCAGTACCAATTAAACATTCAGTCTTGTAAATGTTGCAAACACCTTTGCTTAAATAAACAAGAATATCCATATTTATCAAGCATAGAAATGGAAACAATGTTTTTCACCAAATCTGGTACAAACAAAACATCTCTCAAAATAAACTTAAAATCATTGTTCAACAATAAGTAAACATCTTTTACGGCCTTGGCAGCAACTCTTGCTCCATTGCCCATCCTCAAGAAGGTCTCACCTTCCCTAAACCTTCTACTTCTTCGTATCACCTGCAAATCATTACAGAGATGTGAGCCACAGCCGGTATCTAATAAACAAGTAGTAGAGTTAACTGAAATGTTTACTTCAATATAGAATATACCGTTTCCAGAACTCTTCTGGGCAAGATATTCCCTGCAGTTACGCCTCCAATGTCCAGGCTTCTTGCATTGATGACAGATGTCAACTGTCTTGTCAGCTTTAACTGGTTTAGCTAACACAGCAAGACTCGGAGTTTGCCTTTTCAAGGGCACGTTCTTCTTGGGACGTTGGAAAAAAACGCTTTTTTCCCTTCCCATGTGGACCAGTCTTCGCACCAGATGAAAAAGCCACATAAAGAACCGACTTCTCTTTCTTGATGATAGACTCAAAAATCACAAGCATGTTCACTAACTCCTCAAGGGTTGGCTCCATCTTGTTCATATTGAAGTTCACAACAAAAGGATCAAATAAGCTAGGCAGTGACAAGAGCAACACCTCGGTGGTCAACTCCGAAGGCAATACCAGATCCATGATAACGAGCTTATCCACGAGCCCAATCAACTTTAGGCCATGCTCATGGACCGAGGCCCCATCTCGCATGCGCAAAGTGATCAGCTCTATGACGATATCATGCCTAAGAGATCGAGTCTGCTCACGAAAGAGCTCCGTGAGATGCAAATGAATGTCAGCAGCACTCTTTGCATTCTCAAAACGCCTCTGCAGCTCATCATTCATAGAAGTCTGCATATAACACTTGGCTTTCAAGTTATGGTCACACCAATCCTTATAAGTCTGCAATTCCTCAAGAGTTCAGCTAGTTGGAGCCTCAACAGGGGGCGACTCAGTAAATGTATATGCTATCCTTTCCGAATTCAAGATGATTTTCAGGTTTCTTAGCCAAGTGAGGTAATTAGGTCCGGTTAATATGTGTTTTTCGAGTATTGCAGATAATGGATTGCGAATCGAAGACATTGTCAATTTTGTACTGAAAAGTAAAACAAATAAATGATAATGACTATTTTAAAATATTTCGTGAGATATAAAGTATGGACTTTTACTTTATAAATTTTACTCGCACTGTTTTGACATCTTTACTACCCTCTAGTGAAAACGGGAAACTCCTTTCCTCAGTAGGTACGCAAGGTCCAATTAGCGAATTATTATCCCGAATAACAGTCAATCAAAATTCTTAAAAAGTAGTTTCCAATTGTATCACCATGCAACCCTCTACGTAAAATTTTGCCTCATGTTTGATTAGGACCTAATAATATGACGTCGTTCATCTTTACGTGTCAAGCCTTACCCATCGATATTGAACCTTAATGGAAGATCATCATGAGTTCTCTCAATAATATGAGCCGAAATCATGAGAGTTCCACGTAGTTCACATCACCATGTCAATGGATGTCACAGCTTTCCGGTGTCCAGGGCCTTCCAATAATATGAGCCGAGCCCCGAACACGGGTAGCGTTCATCATGCACCCATTTTCGATGGAAGACATGGAAATTATAAACAAATTTATAATTCTCCTTTTCGGGCTGGATATTAATTTTAAATCTTATTCAAAATAAGGTTATTTAATTTTTGAAAGGTTTCATCATTAATTTTATTTAAAAGCCCGCCATGTTTGATCGTATGCTTGCTGGATTCATGCAACTTCGTTATTATCATAATAATAACGTACATACTTATTATTTATAACATATCGCATATATTATAAACAGTAAATAAGACAAGGATGATCAATCGCCCCAATACTAATGGCCCGTGTGAGCTAAACACGGGCCTAGGTCCAATCCTAGGGAAATGCATGGGATGCAAATGCAAATATTACATAGCTTCCAATATTTACATGTCTTCGATCTATAATCATCAAGGCCACCATCTTCCAATCTTGATCTTTCACTATACTAATATTTACAAATAAATATTCATGACAAATAGGGATACATCTCATGGGGTGGGAACGGGCCATAAACCAAGCCAACTTTATAAATTGACAATTATTACAATCATTCAACACAAAATATCCTAGCATACACCTAGCAAATTGGGCTTGGGCTTTTGATCATTCTTCATGCATAATATCACATATCATACACCATCAATTAATTATCACAATAATCAATTGATTCAATATTATATATCTTGATCGAATCACTAACCGTCACGATTATAAACTAAATTAACAAAATATACAAACTCCTTTGTCTACTTTCTAATTAATTTATTTATAACTGAATTTCTTGTAAATCATCATTTACTATAAATAATTAAACTCCAACTTCAAATATTTATTTCATGAGAAAATATGTACAACTTTTGTGAATTTAAACTTAAGGGCCCAAAAAATCATTTTTCACCAAAAATATTTTGGCCCATTTAAATTCACAAATTGTATTAGCCATCTAATGGCCCAACAACTTCAAGGTCCATGACACTTTGATATTCCAAAACACTTTTGGAAACCCTAGTCGTTATCGTCGTCGTCGGAGCTCCGTTGCCAGATTTCGACCAACAAATTTTTTTTATTTTTCAAAGGGGTGTTCGGGCAGCCCGAGGGGCTGCTAGCTGGGGCCCAGTTTCGAAAGGTGGAAATGGAAGCCAATGAGTTTAGGGTGAACGGATACTCTGAGATAGAGCGAGAAAAATTGAATTTGATTAATTCAACTTATAATACTTTGGAACAATTAGAAAATTACAAAAATGAAACCATTCAATTTGAACAGCAAAGGACGATTAATCAAGTCCCACGGGCAGCAACATGCTGCCCAAAAATGCCTTAAAAATAGGCCTTCGATTTGTTGTTTTGATTGTCTCATGCGGTTAGAAATAGACCTCAACATAAGATCATGTATTTGCTACATCCAAAACTGTAACCATAGCTCTGATACCACTTGAAAGGGGATCGGTTACGGTGTCCGGTTGCGCAACGAAAGTTTTGAAAATTGTTTTAAAACAAGCAAACAAAACCGAGCACCTCACAAGTGTATAGCAAATAACAAAAACACCAAAATGTCATACATAGGGTGTTTAGAGTTTTTACCTATCAATCACAAGGATTGATGTTATGGCTCCAACCAAGTTGTAAACAACTTGGATCTTGAAAGGATGACAAATCTACAAGCTCTCCTTGCACTTGGACTCCTTTCTTCAAAATCAATCCTACCACCAACAAGATAAATCTCCATTACACTTGCATTAGAAAATGTAAGGCATTTTATTTGAGAAGTTTGCTTTTATTTTATCAAATGAAGAAGCAAAATTTTTTAAGAACAATGAGAACAAAGTTTCGGCCAATGGGAAGGAGAGAAGGGGGGAGGAAATTTTCTTGGTGTATGAAAAAGTGATAAAGTGCATGAGCATGCCATGCAATGTTTAATGAAAAAGTGTCTTCAACCCTTCACCTTCCTAGCATGCTTTTTTACTTGGGCTTGTAACAATTACAAGGCCCATAGACTTTTATTTAAATTGTCTCAAACACATTTGAGACCATTTAACATTTTCTTTATTTTACTCAATCTCACTAGTTTAATAATTATTTCTAATTGGGCTCTACAAAGCTCAATGTTGTTTAATTAATCCAACACTTGAATTAATTTATTTATTTGGACTCTACTAGGTTCGCTAGTGTTTAATTAATTCAACACGTGAATTAATTTAATTTAGTCCATAATAATGTTTATGAAAATCACAATTTTCAAATAGCTTATTTGTTTGGCCAACTTTAATTTAGGAACAATTCCTCAAATTAAAAGTTACATTTCCCTCATAGAAGTCATACTTCTATTTTTCCTTACGCTTATAAACTCCTTTATAAGCCGTTCAACACATTGAACTATTATTTTTCTTCTCAACGGGATTTAGAAAGCTAGTACTTGTGTGGCCTTCAATGGTTCATTGATACAACTATGGGTTCACATCTCCATGTGATTCGAGACTAAACATGTCCGTATATAAACATACCACAATTGCTCCATTCTTATTTATCTAACTCTTTGATAATAAGAACGTCATAACTCAAGTCTGATAGTACCCAACCAATCATGTTAAACACCTAGTAGCATCGCTTACATGATTCCCTAGGTATGAAATGATAGTTCCTGCAAGAACCATTCAATTATGGTTAGCGTACAGTACAGTCCCTCTATCTCATATATTCCGACCGATTCGACAACCATTGGTATTTCGAGAGTTGTCAATGAATCGATACTATGTGTCATGTCGTAGTTGCATCGATGATGTAATCTAAGAAACTCCTTTCTTAATTACCAACATATTCTGATCAGAGATTTCAAACTACATGCACATGAGATCATATAGGATATCCATACCCGAAAGTAAGCGGTGAATCCCCGACTACAATGCATCGACTTCTATATATTTCAACAAAACACCCAACATTGCCACCTGAAGACCCCATGAAGTCGGTAACAAGTTAAAGTGCAATGCTAGCATATAGAGTCTCAATGTTGTCCCGGGTCATAAGGACTAATGGTGTACAACCATAAACTAGGACGTTTCGACTCGATAAGTGAGAACCACTTGGAAAGTCCTTTATGGAGGATTGTTCAGTGCACTCTACAAGGAGCACCTATCTGCATGTTCGGACATCACAATGTCTCCTACCAATGAAACATGGTACTCACATCGCAGATACTAGTCTCGAACTCTAGATGCCTATATCCTTCTTAACGGCGGCTGAATCGACTAGGAACTGTTTAAAATATACAATATTCCAAATATGAGTTTCATGATACTCATCATATGAGCATCTCATATTATTTCTACTATTTGTATATTCAAGGACTTTATCTATGCAACTAGCATGGGTATACAGATAAAGATGTGCCGAAACAATATTTCAAATATTATTAAAATAAAAATTGTTTATACAAAGAGTTTAAACATGAACTATCGGCCAACACTTGGCTCGACGGACACCTACTCTTACAGGCATATCCCCAATTTATACATATAAGCTCATCTATACCACTTTGTTTTCCTATGTGGGATAAACCCACCATACCTTGATTTTCATTCTACTACTAAAATACTGCTAAGTTTTTAAGCTATTTTCGAAAATTACTCAAAAACACGCATTTAAAAAGAATCATTCAACTACTGAATAAAAATACTGCAGTTAAATAAAAATCTAAATATCAACAAGTCCCTAGTCTACTGTTTTAAAAGAACTTCAATGCAATATTTGAAATCCTGTCAAATCCTCCACATGAAAAACGATGCAAAACATAAAACATAATGTATCAACCTTGACTCATAAACATAAAGTGCGGAAAAATGCAAGGTCCTCGGGTCAACGTGCACACACCCAACTCCGCCTACTCAGTCTTCAGTGCCTACAGTCTCCACATCATCATGCTCATTTACTTCATTCACACCTAGTGAGTCTAAAGACTCAACATACCTGAATCGTTATAACAAATACATATACATAACATGAAACAGTAAAATGTACTGTAATTAACATACATTCATGATCTTAAAAGAATGAATTTAAACATAGCATGTCAAAGCATAACATATCACATGACTCATCATATCAACATATACGTGATCATTTTCTTTATTCGAATTCAGATCATTAGTGGTGACTTTCGTATCAGCTCTAGTCGATTAATCTATGTATAACCGCGGTACCAACCGGCAGGGACATCAGCGACAATATTACCCATCCACCGAGCATTGGCCTTACATGTTTGTGTTCGTATTAGTCACAACCAACTTCCATCCTTCAAAACATATCATCATATTCATCACTTATAAAAATCATGCATATACGTAAATTTCCTTAAAATTAAGCATGCAAAGTATTTTTCGTATATCCATAAATGCCATATTTGTGATTAAATGTACATTTAAAACATGTCAATTTGTGATTAGGGCGCTGCCAGGACTGCCAACTCGACCTGGGTGCAAAATGACCATTTTGCCCCTGGAAACCTAATTGACCAATTTACCCCTTGGACCTCAAAATTTCGACCCGAAGCCAACCAAACTCCTTAAAAAACCTCGAAACATATTTATAATTATTTCCTAGACGTAACCTCAATTCCGTTTGTAACTTTTACGATTCGTTTTAAAACTTGGACTATGGTCTCGGTTTTAACCCCAATCAACCCGAAACTCAACCAAACTTTTCCCCACTTAAACCACAACTTATTCAAACCCTACCAGCCCCTAAACCCTAAGCCCTAAACCATAAGCAACCATATTCCGCCTATTTTGAGCTCCCTAATCTTGGCTGCAACCTGCTGGACAAATTATGTTCATATAACCCTAACCCTAGTTGCACCGCCAAGCCAAATCTTCGACTATGCCAAACCGACATGGACCAGCCCTGAACCAAAACTTCCTAGCACCAAGAACAGGTCGTGGAACCCCTCCTGGACCAGCCCTACTCATGCCTACTGCCCATGCACCCAACCATACGTGAATCACCCGAAAACAAGCCCAAACCCTACCCTACTCGGCTCTCGCTTCTCGATCTATTCCTAGGCCGTGACCAGCCATTGTTGAGCCATCATTGGACTACGACTCAAACACCTTGGGGTCTGCAGCGTGGCCTGGTTCAACTCCCCTACAACCAGTCCCGTTTCCAAAGCCCGATCTAGTCCATACCGAGCCAACATCCTAGAATCCGATTGGTCCTCTACCATGACACGTGCCAAACCCAAATCCAGCACCTAGACGCCTTCAATCTCAATATGTAAAACCCTTAAAAAACTGTAAATCAGCATCCCTTACACAAGCACAACAAGGACGCGAGTTTCATGTAAAGAAAATGCATATTTCATGTCAAAAAATCGTATAAAACTTACACAACATGGTTCATCTAAGATTTATCATGTAAAAACATACAAATCAACATATATTGATATGAATGATGAGAAAAACGGGATATAGGCGTGCCTTTGCATAATTTCGCCCGAAAACTTGGAGATACTCGCGTAGAACGTGAACCGGAGAGGCGGGGAAGATGTTCTTTGAAAAAGCTAGAGAAAACCCAAGGGGGAGAGCTACTGAAATTTGAAACTTGCTGCTGGAAAAGTAGAGGGGGCAGCCGAATGCTAGGGTGGGGAGTTTAGGGTTTGGATGAAGGGTTTAATTATACTAATTAGGGTTCATGTGTCCTTAATTAAAAATAATGAGATTAAAAAAGATTTTAGGCCCATTATACAATAAAATAGTTCCATCAAGCCCAAAAATATTCCCGTAAATATTTCGTTTAGGTACGTTTTTGAAAATATTGCCCAAACCCTCAACAAGTCTTCCGACTTGTTAAAATTTGCGTATCGGTTTAAAATATAACCCGACAAATAAAAATACTCTATCTAAGCCCATTTTTAAAATCCTCTATAATTACACCATATATTAAATAATTAAAAATAATTATTTAATAAAAATATTTTTCCTTAATTATCCCTCTATCCGTTCTTCGTTCGATCACGAAATACTGCTAAAAACCCTAATACATGAAATCTTAATAAATCATGAAATAAAACACAGATCCATGCAATAATCACGCATTTAATGCATTAAAAATGCATGGTTCACGTCACGTGAACTTTTAAATTTTTTGAGACGTTACATATGTATTATATTTGTACATAATCAAACATGAATCTGGAGTACGAAGCTGCTAATAATATAGTATGAATAGAAAGTGAAAGGCGTGAGCACTAAAATGGTTATCCCACTCTTGCGTAAGCCCATGAATGAACATGTGATATATTCTTTTTTCTACATTAATCAACATATATTTAAATTACCCTACTTTTTCACTCCAAAACGAGGACAATTAAAAAGGGGAATAAAGATATTGAATTGCTAACTTTTTGAATCCTAATCAAGGAAAAGGAAGATGACGTTTTCTTTATATATATATATAGTATAATATTTCCATTATATATGGTTGAATAAAAGAATTAAAGGAATGTAGATGGATTGTTTCTGATGCACATTGGATATTAGGCATAGGTTATAACGTGAATATTCCTCGAAATATGATTTCGATCATGTTCTCGCATTTGAAAACATCAAGACTCGTAAATATTAATATATCATAAATTAAACAAACCTATTTTATTCATCAAAATACAGGAGAATTTGTATTATTTCTGGGATACAATAACTACCTAATATTAGTTCTCTAAAATTAATTATCCTAGAGAAAATATCAGAATAACGATTCACCCACTATATAAATAAAAGGTCGATATATCTTAATTAATACCGATTTCCCATTCTATTACAGTAGAGTGACGATTTTTCATTCTCAAATGATGTCTCTTAATAATTTTTACTATGATTGGAGTAAACGATTGAATATACATAAACTAAAAAAGTAAAGAAAACCTTCCTAATTTTTTTATATATAAAAAAAAGAGTTTATGTAGGTAATTAATTATGATATATGGTATTTTGATTCTAAACTTGTGTCGTTTAGCTGTAATTAGTGGCTGGCTGACCAAATATATTTTTCAAATGAAGCTTTTTTGTACATTGGTTACTAAAACATGCACGTTTAGAGTCACCAAAGGTCGAATGAAGTTATTTTAATGCCATTAGGACCACATTTCTATTATTCGAATATCCATCCACCTATCTAGCTAATACTTTTACATCTTTTTTTCCAAATATGTATACGGAATTTTGCAAAATCCGTCTTGAATTTTAACTTTCTGGCATGTGATAGTGGGTGCTCATACCACATGAAATATTTGAATGAACACCTTACCATTTATGTTGAACGAAAAAGTAGCCGAGTCACCTATGGAGGTGGTGCAAAAGAAATATTGTTGGTAAAGGGACACTGAAGTGGCTGGACTTCCTAAACTTCACAATACTCAATTCCAACTTAATAAGCATTAGTCAATTATGTGATGATGACTTTCATGTTAAGTTTGGCAAAAATACTTGTGAACAAGTACGTGATCCGCCAACAACTGCTATCAAATATGAGAGAAACACGCTTGCAGACATACAAAAGTAAGTGAACTCGATTTGTGGAATCAAAAGTTGGGCATAAAAACTTCAAGATATTGAAGAATCTAGTAAAATACAATATTGTGCGAGGTATACCTACATGACCTCAGGGATTACCATATGTTTGTGGGGCATGTCAAAAAGGAAAGAAAACTCGGGCACATCAACTGTTGCAATACTTTGGTACAACAGGCTTCCTTGAACTGTTACATATGAATCTTATAGGGTCCAATGAAAATAGAAAGCTTAGGAGGTAAAAAAAAACCTCATTTGTTTGTGTTGATGACTTCTCTCTATTTGCATAAGCAAGTTTTCTTAGAGAAAAACATGATACTTTTTGTGCATTTAAGAAATTACTTGCAAGGATAACTAATTTGTACAATTTGAGGGTTGGAAAAATTAGAACTAACAACGGTAATTAGCTCGAGAACTCTCATTTATTTTATATATGTGATAAAAAAAGGTATGACTCATGAGTTCTCACCGCAAAAACCCATCAACAAAATAGTATTGCCGAATGAAAGAACAAACTTTACAAGAGATGACCTGGTCATGTTAATTTTGAAAGATATTTCAAAACTCTTTTGGGCCGAAGCTTTAAACACATCATTTCACATTTCCAATTAGGTATACCTAAAGAATGGTTATGACGTCCTCTGAGATTATCACGAGAAAAAGTCCAAAACTAAAATATTTTCATATTTTTGGATATGTATGTTATATGTTAAATGACTGAGTTCACTTAGCCAAATTTGATTCTAAGAGCAAAAATTGTTTCTTTCTTGGATATTCAACTAACACTCGTGTATATCGAATATTTAATATAAGAACTAGGAAGAACAAGGAGTATGTTGATTTTGTTTTTGATGACCTTGCTAAACTGGAAGGAAATACGATTGAGGATGATGTAAATGATCTACTAGAAGCTTCAGTGCGATTAACAGATACAAAAGTTGTGTATGATTTTGTCACACCTGTGAAAACACTACCACTGAGATTGAAAGAATCTGAGGATGATCAACAAATTAATGAAATTCTGAATGATGATGATGTTGTGAACAAGAATGAGAAGGACATTCTCAGCAAAAAAATCACTTCTTATTCCAGATCATTGGAGATGTGTGCAAAGACATGCAAACTCAATAGAAGGAGAAAGTGGATTACCAGAAGATGATCGAGTTAGTATGCATGATTTTCCGTATACTTCCAGACAAGACATTCATGTTTTTTTCCAACATTGAACCAAAAAATGTCAATGAAGTTTTGAAGGATGAATTCTTGATTAATGCTATGTATGATGACTATAACAATTTGTTTGGAATGATGTGTGATATTTAGTTCCAAGGCCTAAACATGGAAATGTTAATGGAAACAAATGGATTTTTTAGACAAAAATGATGGGTAAGGTAATATTGTTAAAAACAAAAATCGGTTAGTTTCTCAAGGATATACAAATGTTGAGGGGGTTGATTTTGATGAAACCATCGCTAATCTATCCCGCATCGAGTTATTGTACTGCTTCTTTCCATTTTAAATCACATGGGGATTAAGTTGATCCAAATAGATGTGAAAGTGCATTTTTGACTGATATTTCAAATGAAGAAGCGTACCAAAGGGATTTGAAGATCCACATCACTTGGACTATATCTACAAGCTAAAGAAGGAATTGTACGAACTCAAGCAGGCCTCACATGCCTGGTGTGGTAGGTTGACTAATTATCTTCTCAAAATAAGCTACGAACGAGGCGAGGTCAATAAAACCATTTTCATTCAAAGATTTAAAGATGATATACGAATGTGTAAAATCTCCGTAGATATCATTTTTGGTACCTCTTCGTAGAATCATGTCGATAACTTTATTGAATATAAGCATTCCATGTTTGAAATGAATATTGAAAAGGGGAATTAAGTTTCTTTCTCGGACTACAAATCAAAAAATTTTATGATGGAATTTTTCTGTATCAAGCAAGTATGCAAAAGGTCTGGTAAAGAAATTCTATAATGAACACTCCAAGCACATAAACACTCCCATGTGTTCTAATGAAAAATTGTTTAAAATGTTGATAACACCATGTATCGTAACATCATTGGCGGTCCCTGATATAATTTTTATCTTGTGTCTATGTGCAAGATATCAAGTAATACTAAGATCACTCACTTAAAGGTTGTGAAACAAATATTAAAGTACATGGCACAAACTTTGGATTTGGGATTATAGTACACTAAGGAAACAAATACTAATTGGTAGGTTTAATGATGATGATTGGGCCGAAGATCAAGATGATTGGACCACTGGAGGATGCTTCTACCTTGGAAATAACTTAGTGTCAGTGTACAATGAAAAGTAAAATTGTGTATCTCTCTCAACTGATGAGTTAGAGTATGTGGCAATTGGGAGTTGCTGTTCACAACTCTTGTGGATGAACCAAATGGTAGAGGACTATAACTTCCATAATGAAATCCTCATTGTATATTGTGATTATTCGATTGCAATTATCACTTCAAAGTACCCAATACAACACTACTGCAACAAAAAAACATTGAAATTAAGTATAATTTTATTCAATACTTGTTTGAGAAGGGAATAATTTACATAAAATTTGTTATAACCGATAAACAATTGGAAGACTTTTCCAAAAAAATTAGACTTTGAAAGGTTTTCCAATCTTAGGAAGTCTCTCAGCTTATGTGCATACTAATCACTAACCAATGTCGTTGGAGCATCCATGACAACACTTAAACATGCATATGCATTAGCAGGACGTTATACATCTTGCATTTATCAATTAATCATGTCTGTTTGTAATGTTTCGACCATTGAATTGAGTTCTTTTAGTTTTTTGTTAACTTTCAATCAACGCATATAACCATTGTATATCCTCCAACTAAGTCACAAAGTATTTGAGGATGATCGTGTAATCGATGATCATGTCCCATGCAAAAAGTGACTTGAGGAAAAAAATCAGAATAAAATGGAAAAAGATACCTAAATGAGTCCAATGAAGGCCTTTCTTCTAGTGTAGGAGCTACACTTCTGAATAAAAATGCAATCTTAGTGGCCTTTGAGCGTGTAGGAGAAAATAATTTTTTTTCGAAGATTGGAAGTGTTGTTAGGAGGTGTTGCCAACATTAAGTACAAACACTTCACAATTTGATCACACGCCATGTTTTTTTTTTCCTTTTTTGTACACAATATCTTTAGCCATAATTAGGATATGCATATTAAAAATTTTGTGAATCTGTCTTGATCAAGATGTTATCAGGTTTTAAATTAATGACATATGGAGAAAACCCTATTTACCAAAAATCGGGTATTTTTGTATCTCACAATTACTCGACTTGACTGAGCTTACGTTGTGCATAAGCTGAGCCATTACATTTCAAAACCATGAATTCCCCATATGGATGCTAAAATGAATGTGCTTAAATATGTCAAAAGGAAAATTGGGCAAAGTTTATTATACAAATCCAATTCTGATCTTAAAATTAGAATTTTCTCTAATGCAGATTGGGCTCATGCTTGGACACAAGGAGGTCGGTTACTGGTTTATATGTTTTTCTTGGTGAATCCATGATATCATGGAGGTATAAGAAACAACAATTTGTCTCTAAATCGTCTGTAGAAGCGAAATATCGCTCCATGGCTCATCCACTTGTTTGATATTATGGATCATATCTTTCATCAAGGAACTTGGTGTCATATGTGATGGACTGGCTGTGTTGTTCTTGATAGTCAAGATGTTGTGCACATCGCTTGTGACCCTGCCTTCAATGAGAACACTAACCACATTGATATTGATTGCCATATCATATGAGAGAAGGTCCAAGCATGCTTGATTAAACTCATGCATGTTTCTTCATAGTTACAGTTAGCCGACTTATTCACAAAACCTTTGCTGGCTTCTCGCTTCCATCGACTTTTGTCCAAGATGGACGTGCATAATATACATGTCTCATCTTGAGGGGGAATATTAAATATATGTGTAGAAAATAAGTGTGAGAAAAGTGATGATGTGCAGTGTTTTAGCTTACTTAGCTCAGTCATTAGTACACTTGGCAATGCATATATAAATGCATAACACCTATAATATGTTTTCAAGCTTTTCTTCAATAAGAAAGGAACTACCGCAGCAATGGAGTTTTTCTCCCTTTTTCAAATAGCTTCTCAGCTCGTCCAAGCATACCCTTCTCTGCTTCTCACTCTGGGGTCCAGGTGAAACTTTAAAGTCAGAACCATATCATTCTCTGCTTCTCGGCCAGCCGTCCAGCTAAAACTTCATTTGTATATAGTTTTTTGTGTAAAAAATTACAAATAGTTTGTATTTATGTCTATGATAAGTAACTTCTTCTTGAAATCAGAAGCCTTTGAGCATTTGACACATATCAATAAAAATATATTCAACATACACTTTCTTGATAGAAGATATGGACGAGTGAATTTTATACCTTGACCATATTTCAGAAGATGCCAACAAGATGTGAAGAGTATTGACCAAGAGTGTAGTCCTTGTAGAGGAAAGGGTTCGCATAATAATCTTGAACAAAATCGGTTCGGGCACCTGCGAGGGTGCTTCAAACAAAATATTCTCAATGAGCTGCAATAGCTCTTGTTCTAAGAAAGTATACACCGATGAATTAGATCGAGTTTGGTTTCAGTGTTTGAAGCACCATCGCAGGTGCTCAAACCTATCCATCAATTGGTATCAGAATTAGTTGTTCTAAAAAGGACATTTGAAAACTCACTAAAATCATTTACTTTAAAATAGTTTTAAATGTTATTTAAAATTACTTTATATTATTTTCAAAACTAATTGAAAAGTTTATCTAACGCTCATTGCGAAGAGTATAGAGGATTGGCTCTACAACAAACATTGTAGCAACTTTACTCGACTCAGAGATTTGGGCTTTAATCAGTCTGCAGGGGTATGAGTCCTACATGTTGGCTATTCAGCAAAACTGATTAGAAGACAAGGTTTCAGCTTCTAGCCTACCAGTTGAAGCTGATCAACAGACGAAGCCCAGCTATGTTGAGATTTTGGATGATTAAAGTTGAGCTTAATCATCAGCAGCATACCGCCGCTTAACTGCCTTATCAGATCAAGTAGATTATCAATGCAGTTCAACATCAGCTGAGTCAAGTTTGAGTCAGCCCAACCAGTTTGGCGACACAGAGGTCATGTCCAAGGCATCTAGCTGTTTTTCTGGCAAAGAGACTCAAGATTGTTTGCAGCAATTCAAGAGTTCAAGGCAACCAGTTGTTGGTATATTCAGTTCTGTCATGCATAAACTGATTGATATTTGACGTTGTTTAAAATATGCTATTGTAGTAGCAATTGTCCATTACCACTGATGGTGTATTTAAATGTATAATAAATGGGAGATCTATTTGATTAATAAACATCATGTTTCAACGTGATTGAATTGATATCTCCATATTTCTTGTCTAAACTGCTTGAATGATTAAAGCCTCTAAATTTTGGCGTAGATAATTATTTTTAAAGATGGGTTTTTAATTCAGTTAGTGAGGGGGAGATTTATTTCCCTCGAACTGAAAAATGTTTTTAAAACTCGTTTTTAAATTAAATTATGGAGGGGGAGCTTTCTTATCCCTCGAACTGAAAATTTTTATTTAGTCGTTTTTAAATATTTTTGATTCTCACAAAGGTGGAGAATCAGTTAAATTTAAGAATCAGTTATATTTTAAAATTTAATTTTTTTCGCTTTAATTATTCAAGTTTTGTGATCATAAAAAAAAGGGAGATTGTTGGAACATTTCGTATTCGCAATCTTGATTTTGATGTTAACAAAACTTGTATTTTGTTTCTAATTATTTTACCTAAGTGCACAGAAAGTGAAACTGTTCAGGACTCGAACTATTCAGTTATCGATCCAAAATTGAAGCTATCGAAGAATGAAAATTGAAAGTACCAACTGATTAATCAAACTGAACCAGTTCAACCGATGATTTGTAAACCAGTTCAACTGATTTCCAACTGATAGGTGGTTCAGTAGAAGACCTTCAGAAGCCCAGTCAACTGATGAAGTGTTCAACTGATGAAAAACCCAATTGACCAGTTCATATGATAGAGTGAAATCAGTTCAACTGACGACTCAACTGATTTCATCAGCACAACTAAAGATTAGTTCAAATGACCAGTTCATAGCATCAGTTACAACCAATCAGTTGCAGAACTCGACAAGATTATTCAATGAGATCCAGCTGTGTACAAAGGTACAAAAGCATCTTACTATCAATAGTACAATAATGGACGTTGCAACAAATCTTAAAGATAAAATGTTCCATAATGACTATCGGAAAATTCGAGACACAAATTTCAAGGAACACATTCAAGTTGCATCGATCACATGTGATGAGTCTTGATTTACGATCACATTACTGCTATAAATACAGATCAAGACCATAAAAAAAGACATATGAACGAGAGGTGGAAAACAAGAGAGAAAAAAAAGGGCACACTTATTGCATATCAGCTTACAAAGAAACAATCAATCCAATCGAGGGAACTCTTCAAGTCATATCAGCTTAGTGTAGAAGCTTAATTCCCTCAATGTGTGAGAACACCTTTCGAGTTGTTTTCAGATATCAATTCTCAAATACACATACACCCCACCACTTAAATACCGTCTTGCACAAAGACGTAAAACTTGTGTATGTAGTTTTTGACACACAGACGTTAAACAAGTATTGGCTAGAAGGTGAGGCCTTCAGTATAGATAGGAGTAGTTGAAGTCTCCAAACATCCATAAACATATCTTGTGTATTAACTGATTAACTATGTTTTAAACGGACTCGATCAGTTCAGCTGATATCAGTTCAATTCTTTCCATATCTGAACTGATAGAAGCCAAAACTGATTCCCCGTATTTCAGTTTACACAAGTCATTAGTTTTTAAAATATTTCAGTTTTTCTTAACGAAGGATTACTTCGAGTGTTTTCCGCTTGGTTTGAAATCAAACTTGATCTAATGTATCGATGTATACATTCTTATAACAAGAGCTATTACAACTCACTGAGAATATTGTGTTTGAAGCACCCTTGCAGATGCCCGAACCGATCCATCACTAAGTACACTACACCTTTAATAATTGATGTTGCTTGATTGGTTCTAGCCACACTTGTTATCTTTCCTTGGTACTCTTTGTAGTATTGTATTTGTTGCGATAATGGAATTTCTTACTGTAAATATATATAATTTAATTTAATACTCGTAAATTAAAGAAAATTTATTTAGCTTCAATAGTTACATTATAACAACGCGTAACAAAATACAGTTCCTATAATTCAATTCCGTTCCTAATTAATAAATATTTGAAAAATACTTGAATAAATTAAATTATATTTCCAATAACATTGATTGTTTTTTGGTAATATATATTTGGAGTGTCAAATGAGTTGTTAGGTGTGCCCAGAAGAGATATTAATGATATTTGTGCGTGACATGATTTTATTTAATTAATTTTCAAATGCTGCCATTTATCTTTATACAATATCTTGTTTACTTTTCTCAGGTTGTGGTGTTTATTTCTTCAAGGCTTTTTTTCAAGGAATTGTCAATTGTTTGCATGCAGATAATCCTATTGTTATGCTTTTTAATTGATATAATGAGTTTAGAACTGGTCTTGATCACGAGGAGGATAGTGTGGAGGGTATACCTACACTAGATTTAGATGTTGATGAAAAAACATGTATTAACTTGCAAGGTCGGTCCTCCGGAAGTGTTAAACAAAATAGACCCTTCAAATCACAATGGTTGCAATGTTTTGAAATGCTTCCAGAAGTAGAGAGAAAAGAAAAGCGCTGCAAATGTAAGCATGTGGGACTACATAAACTTACAGACATTAGCATAGAGACAGGTAATCTCCAAAAGGCGATAAAAGTCTTGCCATAAGGTCACAAATGTTCAGTCAAGAAATATTTAGAGAGTTGCTAATATTTGCAATTGTGAGACAAGATTTACCGTTTCAGTTTGTGGAATATGGGGTAATTAGATAATTTTTTACATATTTGGAACATCAATTCAATCATTTTACTAGAAACACCAAATGACTGATATTCTCAAGGTGGATAAAACGAAAACAATAGAATAGCTCAAGAAATGCGTTCATTCCCTGAAAAAGTTTGTTTCATTTTTTATTTTTGTGGACTTCAATTGCCATTTATATATGGCTATATATATTTGACATCACATTTCATTGATTATAATTGGGTTTTGCAAAAAACGATTATCAAATTCTCTTACATGCTTCCACCTCACTCTGGTATTGCATTGTGTCATGAAATCAATAGTTTATTCAATTCTTGAGGAACTCAGAGAAAGGTTTCACAATTACATTGGACAATGCTGTTGCAAATGATGTGTTTGTTGGCTTTTCAAGGAATCATCTTAGTTTAAATTGTTCATTATTTAAAATTAAAGTAAAGGAGTACCTTCGATTTCTTAAGGGATTTACTTGTCTATGTATTGTTCCATTCGATCTTTTAGGTGCTACAAATTATGTGTTTGTTGGCTTTTCAAGGAATCATCTTAGTTCAAATTGTTCATTATTGAATGATGGAGAGTTTTTATAGATTTGTTGTTGTGCACACATTATCAATTTAATTGTCCAAGAAGATTTGAACAAAAATTTATCATTTTGTTGCTAAGATTCGTGAATGTGTAAAGTATGTGAAAGTTACCCAAGTGAGAAAGTAAAATTTTATAGAATCTGTTAACCAAATGTCCAGAGATATATAATTAATTGTTGGAACATTTCATGTTTGCAATTTTGATTTTGATATTAATAAAACTTGTTATTTTGTTTCTAATGGATTTACCTAAGTACACAGAAATTAGAACTGATCAAGATTCGAACTGATCAGTTATCGAGCCAAAACTGAAGCTATCGAGATGCAAACTAAAAACACCAACTGATTGCCTAAAATGAATCAGTTGAACTGAAATATCAAAAGACCAGTTCAACTGATTGTCTGGCTGATAGGTAGTTCGGCAGAAGACCTTCAGAAGCTCGGCCAGTTGATGAAGAGCTCAACTGATGAAGAGTCCAGCTGACCAGTTCAACTGAAGCAACAAAATCAGTTCAGCTGACGAGCCAAATGATTTCACCGAACTAGTTCAAGATCAGTTCAACTGACCAGCTCAGAACATCAGTTAGGAATCAATCAGTTTGCAGTACACGACAAGCTTATTCAATGGAATCCAGCTGTGCGCACTGAGGAAAAGATTTTGTTCAGACAAAAGACAATATAGACGTTGCACCAGTGCTTAAAGCCAAAACGTTCCAAAATGGCTGTCAGAAAGTACAAGACAATATTGAGGAACAGATTCAACATGCAACATATACAATAATTGAGTCTCACTGTACGATCAAGCTTAGCACTTATAAATAGAAGATGAAGATCAGTGAAGAAATCAACAAAAAATGTGTGAAGATTGTTGGAACTTTTCAAGTTCGCGATCTTGATTTTGATGATAACAAACTTGTTAATTGCGTTACTAATGATCTACCTTAGTGTACAACATCTAGGATCAATCACGAGATGTTTACATCGCAAAAGACCCAACTGATCGCACAAAATGAATCGCTCTAACTGGTTACGTCAATTGAGCAGTCCAGCTGTAAGGACCGTGTATCGTATTATCGTAAATCCTATGTGATTATCGATAATTAATGGAATTGTCATGTGATTATGTATTTGATGTATATCATGACAATGGAATTGAGAAACAAATATTGTACATGAGTTGATGTTGTATGAATTTGATTTGAAAGGCCGGACGCCAATACGTACAAAATCAAACATTCTGTACAGAACATGTGGCGCCCGAGCGGTAGAAAATTACCGCCCGAGCGCCAGGGTATCTGAAATGAGTATTCGGGCAGAACACCCCGCGCCCGAGCGGTAATGTTCGACCGCCCGAGCGCGGCACAAAGAATTCTCGAGGACAGAACATGCGGCGCCCGAGCGGTAACTTTCGACCGCTCGAGCGCGGAACAACTTACGTTCGGGGACAGAATGTCTCGCGCTCGGGCGCGAGAATTCTACCGCCCGAGCGCGGAAGCGGTGGAAGGATAAGAACGTTTTGCTATTCGATTTCTTCATTTCGTACGTAGCAACTTCGAGAGAGACACGAGAGAATTCGATTTCTTTCTTCTGAATCGACTTCTAAACGCTGTCTAAACGCGAAACAAATTATATATTTGTTATCTGCGCGTCGAGGGCTTCTGACTGAGGTAATTTTCTTCGAGTTCCAGCAGCTTTAAATATCATAGTGCTGGAATAGCATGTATTTGAAGTTGAATTTCTGATATGTAGTAGAATAACCGACAATAAACTCGTAATCGAAGTCAGAATTAAATTATGATATGATTATGATTTGATATGAATTTTTGAAGTTTCAAATGATATTTGAAACTCATATTATTGATTTTGGAGTATGTTATTGATTGAAATGAATATGTAATTGATGTAGATAAAGTGTATCTTCAAGCTACATCAATTGGAACGAAGAATTGAGGTATGTTGCGACCGGGTAACATACGACAGGTATCTGTATTATATGATATATTATTGGATTGATTGGATTGGAATACGTGTCTATGTGCCTATTGGATGATTTGATGTGGCATACATGACATTGAGATTTGAGTATCGATGTATAAAATAAATATTTTGTTAACACACATCATTTTATGCATACATCGATACATGACATGCACGTTGAGCTATGATCCTTGGATACCCTGATATGATTTGATTGGATTCCGGGGTTTGTGAACACAATGCTATGTTTGGTATTATATGACCCTTAAAACATAGACATTTGTGGCCCCATATGATTGGATATGAGATGTGGGATTGACGACGCTTCGTCGACGTTGTCATATGTGTATTCCCATATCGGCCGGTGTGCCAGCTCGAGCATTGATTTGATTTGATAGCGATTCGATTGATTCTGACATGTGCTCAGTGGATGGGCATTTGACCCTATACCTCCACGACATACATGCATTGCATACCATATATCATTGTTTAGATATCTGTGGTATATATGATTGGTTGTTCCATACGGAGCTTTGCTCACCCCCAAGGGGGGCTGTTGTTGTCTTTGTGTGTGGACAATGGCAGGTACTCCAGGATATCAGGAGGTCAGAGAGGGCACTTCTGGAGGAAGCCACAGCTTGGGCTGAGGTTTTTTGTTTATGTCTTGTTCCCAGTATATATGTATATGTATCTATATACCGGGGCATGTCCCGAGGATATGAGTTGTTTGTATATGATTGGTTTTGATTATGTGTGGGCGTGTTTTATGAGTTGAATTTAGATACTATTTTTAGTATTTAAATATCAGAAGAGATGTTTTGGGCTCGTCGTAAAAGAAATTTTAAACCCGTTTTCCGCTGTGATTAATTAACCCTAATCAAATTGTGTTGTAATAACGATTAGGAGCTAAGGGCCCCACACAGAGTGGTATCAGAGCATAGCTGGGAATGCTCTATTGAGTCTTGTGTACACTTGAATAGGCACAAATGAATTGTGCGTATGTGTTTGACTTATTTGTATTACTTGCTCTTATGTGATTTGATTTGAGTAAGTATCTGATGAGATTGATGACATGAGATGATGATACGAGACGATGAGATTATGAAATTGATATGAAATTGTGATATTCATCTTTTGATTTGTAGATGGATCACACAAATGAAACTGCGAGTAGCAGTACTGAGAGGATTGTTGGGCAATTTGAAGGATTGTCCATGGATGTTGTGATGGCTCGATTTTAGGATCTGAAACCACCGAAGTTCTTTGGTACTGAGAGTGCTGAAAGAGCTGAGGCCTGGCTGAAGGATATCGGGCACTTGTTTAATATTGTTGAGTATTCCAAGGCTCGGAGACTGAAACTTGCTTTGTATCAGTTGAAGGACCGAGCTAAATCTTGGTGGGAAGCCGCTGAGATTGGATTGAAAGAGGCCGTGATTGAAGTCACTTGGGATGTCTTCAAGGGCCAGTTTTTGGAGCAGTATTCTCCTCCTTCTTATTATACTGCTCAGGAGAATGAATTCAATAATCTGCAGCAGGGAACGATGACTGTTGCAGAGTATGCTTCGAAATTTTCTACTTTACTGAAGTATGCACCTCACGTAGCTGGAAATGCGAGGGCAAAATATAACAGGTTTGTAAATGGTTTACATCCTGTTTTATATACATATGTTGTTTCTGGATTGCCTACCAGCTACGCAGAGGCAGTGGAACGAGCCAAGGCAGCCGAGGCTGGACTTAGGAGAGGAGGTCCACAGTATACTCCTCCACCTTAAGTGTCAGCTCAGCAGCCTGCCCTGCGACTCAGAAGCAGGAAAGATTATTTTGTCTGAGAAAGTTGTGCATAATTTTGTATTGATATATGAGGATAATGTGGTATTTTTGAATTTGATTGTCCTCCCAATGCACGACTTTGATTGTATTGTTGGCATGTATATCTTGACGACAAATCGAGCTACCGTTGATTGTTGTCACGGAGTGGTTCGATTTCGACCGATCGATGGACCCAAGTGGAATTTTTATGGCAAGGGTTCCCAAGCCAAAATTCCATTGGTATCTTCCTTGGAAATGTCTCGATTGTTGATTAGCGGAGATGAGGGTTATCTTATCTACGCTATTGATATTTCGAAGAAAGAATCTTCCTTGTCTGAAATTCCTGTTGCGAAAGAGTTTCCGGATGTATTTCCCGATGAGATTCCTGATTTTCCTCCTCATCGAGAAGTTGAGTTTAGTATTGATCTTGTGCCGGGGACTGCGCCTATATCTAAAGCTCCCTATCGCATGGCACCACTGGAACTGAAAGAATTGAAAGAACAATTACAGGATCTTCTCGATAAGGGATATATTCGACCGAGTGTATCACCTTGGGGAGCTCCAGTTTTATTTGTTCGAAAGAAAGATGGTACGATGCGAATGTGTATCGACTATAGACAACTGAATCGGGCTACTGTGAAAAACAAGTACCCACTTCCGCGTATTGATGATTTATTTGATCAGCTTCAGGGTACTTCTGTTTACTCGAAGATTGATCTTCGTTCTGGGTATCATCAAGTGCGTGTTCGAGACGAAGATGTACCCAAGACTGCTTTTCGTACGAGGTATTGGCATTATGAATTCCTGGTTATGCCTTTTGGTCTTACGAATGCTCCTGCTATTTTTATGGATTTAATGAATCGGGTCTTTCGAGATTATCTAGACCGATTCGTTATTGTGTTTATTGATGATATTCTTGTGTATTCGAAATCGAAGAAGGAGCATGCTGAACATCTGAGACTGGTACTTCAGACTCTTCGTACTAGTCATCTGTATGCCAAATTGTCCAAATGTGAATTCTGGATGGACAAAGTGGTATTTCTGGGCCACGTGATTTCGAGACATGGCATATCTGTTGATCCTTCGAAGGTCGAAGCGGTATTGAATTGGCCAAGACCTACGAATGTTCCTGAGATCCGAAGCTTCATGGGTTTAGCTGGTTATTATCGTCGTTTTATCGAAGGATTTTCGAAGATAGCTAAACCTATCACTCAACTGACACAGAAGAATCAGCGATTCATTTGGTCAGATGAATGTGAAGCTAGTTTTCTTGAATTGAAGACGAGATTAACCACAGCACCTGTGCTTACTATTCCCTCAGGTACCGGAGGATTTGTGGTTTGTACAGATGCGTCTGGTAAAGGGTTGGGCTGTGTTCTGATGCAACATGGCAAAGTGGTTGCTTATGCATCTCGTCAATTGAAATCTCATGAAACACGTTATCCTGTTCATGATCTCGAATTGGCCGCCATTGTATTTGCTTTGAAGATTTGGCGCCATTATTTGTACGAAGAAAAGTTTGTTATCTATTCGGACCATAAAAGTCTGAAATATCTCTTTTCTCAATCTGATTTGAATATGAGGCAACGCAGGTGGATGGATCTCCTGAAGGATTTTGATTGTGAGATTCAATATCACCCTGGATCGGTGAATGTTACTGCGGATGCCTTGAGCCGAAAAGTTTATGATTCTGTTTTAGCTTCTGTCAGTGTCGCCAAGGTACATGAGGATATATGTACTTCTGGTTGGACTTTTCACTCGAATTGGAATTCTGTCACTGTCTCAGCATTGCAAATTGAGCCAAACTTGATATCGAAAATCAGAAAGGCCCAACGAAGCGATGCTCAGATCCAAAAGTCGAAAGAACTGGTATCTGCTGGACATCAGTCTGGATTTCAGATTTCTTCTGATGGTTCTTTACGACTTAACGGTCGGCTGGTAGTTCCTAATGATTCTGATTTGAAATCTGCCCTTCTTCGTGAAGCACATTGTAGCAAATACAGTGTTCACCCGGGAGGCCGGAAGATGTATTTGACATTGAGACCTCAATTCTGATGGAGACGTATGAAGAAGGACATTGCTGAATTTATTTCGAAATGTCTTGTCTGCCAGCAAGTGAAAGCCGAGAGAATGAAACCTGGAGGTTTACTCCATAGTCTTGAAATCCCGAAATGGAATTGGGAGCATATTGCTATGGATTTTGTGACTCATTTACCTCGTTCGCCCAAGGGCTGTGATGCTATTTGGGTTATTATTGATCGGATTTCGAAATCTGCACATTTTATTCCGTATGAGCGGACTTATCCTTATAAAAGAATGGCCCGTTTATACATTGAGAATGTTGTGAGACTGCACGGGGTTCCAGTCTCAATTGTATCTGATCGTGATCCCAGGTTTGCTTCTAAATTCTGGGGTAGTTTTCAGGAAGCGATGGGTACGCGTTTGGCTATGAGTACTGCTTATCATCCTCAAACTGATGGTCAGACTGAGCGTACGATTCAGACTTTAGAGGATATGTTACGTGCGATTGTGATGGATTTCAGAATGGGATGGCAAGATGCCTTACCATTGGTTGAATTTTCATATAATAATAGCTTTCAGACGAGTATCGGTATGGCACCGTTTGAAGCTTTATATGGGAGACGATGTAGATCACCGTTATTCTGGGATGAGATTGGTGAGAAACAATTGACTGGACCTGAAATGATACAGGAAATGAACGATAAGGTTCAGTTAATTCGGCAGCGGATGAAAGCTGCTCAGGATCGTCAAACGAGTTATGCGAATAAACGAAGACGACCCTTGGAATTCCAGAAAGGTGACAGAGTGTTTTTGAAAATATCTCCCTTTAGAGGCACTATTCGATTCGGCATGCGAGGGAAGTTATCTCCTCGATATGTTGGCCCATACGAGATTCTGGATCGAGTTGGTGATCTTGCGTATCGATTGGCATTGCCACCAGCTCTATCTGCTATTCACGATGTGTTTCATGTTTCTATGTTAAGAAAATATGAACCTGATCCATCGCATGTGCTTGCACCTGATGAGGTTGAACTGGATCCTTCTCTTTCCTATGTCGAACAACCTGTTCGCATTATGGATCGAAAGGAGAAGATATTGAGAAACAAATCGATTCCTTTGGTACGAGTGCAATGGACACGACACGGTGTTGAAGAATCAACGTGGGAATTGGAGAGCAAGATGCGAGATTCGTATCCGCATTTGTTTGATTCTACTACATCTATTCCATTGTATTCGATGTATAATGATCCTTATTCTGATTTTAGTTTTGATATGTACTATAACTGGTGACATATATATGTTTGCCAATGTTATGTATATAGAGATGTTTGAGATTTCGAGGACGAAATCTTTTAAGTGGGGGAGAAATGTAAGGACCGTGTATCGTATTATCGTAAATCCTATGTGATTATCGATAATTAATGGAATTGTCATGTGATTATGTATTTGATGTATATCATGACAATGGAATTGAGAAACAAATATTGTACATGAGTTGATGTTGTATGAATTTGATTTGAAAGGCCGGACGCCAATACGTACAAAATCAAACATTCTGTACAGAACATGTGGCGCCCGAGCGGTAGAAAATTACCGCCCGAGCGCCAGGGTATCTGAAATGAGTATTCGGGCAGAACACCCCGCGCCCGAGCGGTAATGTTCGACCGCCCGAGCGCGGCACAAAGAATTCTCGAGGACAGAACATGCGGCGCCCGAGCGGTAACTTTCGACCGCTCGAGCGCGGAACAACTTACGTTCGGGGACAGAATGTCTCGCGCTCGGGCGCGAGAATTCTACCGCCCGAGCGCGGAAGCGGTGGAAGGATAAGAACGTTTTGCTATTCGATTTCTTCATTTCGTACGTAGCAACTTCGAGAGAGACACGAGAGAATTCGATTTCTTTCTTCTGAATCGACTTCTAAACGCTGTCTAAACGCGAAACAAATTATATATTTGTTATCTGCGCGTCGAGGGCTTCTGACTGAGGTAATTTTCTTCGAGTTCCAGCAGCTTTAAATATCATAGTGCTGGAATAGCATGTATTTGAAGTTGAATTTCTGATATGTAGTAGAATAACCGACAATAAACTCGTAATCGAAGTCGGAATTAAATTATGATATGATTATGATTTGATATGAATTTTTGAAGTTTCAAATGATATTTGAAACTCATATTATTGATTTTGGAGTATGTTATTGATTGAAATGAATATGTAATTGATGTAGATAAAGTGTATCTTCAAGCTACATCAATTGGAACGAAGAATTGAGGTATGTTGCGACCGGGTAACATACGACAGGTATCTGTATTATATGATATATGATTGGATTGATTGGATTGGAATACGTGTCTATGTGCCTATTGGATGATTTGATGTGGCATACATGACATTGAGATTTGAGTATCGATGTATAAAATAAATATTTTGTTAACACACATCATTTTATGCATACATCGATACATGACATGCACGTTGAGCTATGATCCTTGGATACCCTGATATGATTTGATTGGATTCCGGGGTTTGTGAACACAATGCTATGTTTGGTATTATATGACCCTTAAAACATAGACATTTGTGGCCCCATATGATTGGATATGAGATGTGGGATTGACGACGCTTCGTCGACGTTGTCATATGTGTATTCCCATATCGGCCAGTGTGCCAGCTCGAGCATTGATTTGATTTGATAGCGATTCGATTGATTCTGACATGTGCTCAGTGGATGGGCATTTGACCCTATACCTCCACGACATACATGCATTGCATACCATATATCATTGTTTAGATATCTGTGGTATATATGATTGGTTGTTCCATACAGAGCTTTGCTCACCCCCAAGGGGGGCTGTTGTTGTCTTTGTGTGTGGACAATGGCAGGTACTCCAGGATATCAGGAGGTCAGAGAGGGCACTTCTGGAGGAAGCCACAGCTTGGGCTGAGGTTTTTTGTTTATGTCTTGTTCCCAGTATATATGTATATGTATCTATATACCGGGGCATGTCCCGAGGATATGAGTTGTTTGTATATGATTGGTTTTGATTATGTGTGGGCGTGTTTTATGAGTTGAATTTAGATACTATTTTTAGTATTTAAATATCAGAAGAGATGTTTTGGGCTCGTCGTAAAAGAAATTTTAAACCCGTTTTCCGCTGTGATTAATTAACCCTAATCAAATTGTGTTGTAATAACGATTAGGAGCTAAGGGCCCCACACCAGCTGATTGTCCAATTGATAGGTGATTCAGCAGAAAAATCTCAGAAGCCTGGACAGCCGAACAAGTGTTCAACTGACGAAGAAACCCAGCTGATCAGTCCAACTGAACAAAGTGTGAAATCGGTTCCACTGACAAGTCAACTGATTTCACCAGCCCAAGTGAAAGATCGGTTCAACTGACCAGTTCGAAGCCTTAGTTAGAATCCTTCAGTTATGGATGAAGAAAAACTCTTTCAAGTGGATTCCAGCTATGCGAGAAGGTACAAAGCCATTATACAGTTAAAGGCCAATAATGGACGTTGCATCAGAGCATTAAAAACAAAACGCTTCAGAAGGGCAGTCAAAAAGACGAGACACAAAGTCCAAAAAGCCAATTCAAATGCAACGGATACAATAAATGAGTCTCACTGTACGATCAGTTTTCCCGCCTATATAAAGAGAAGATCGGTAAAGACTCAAATATAGAACTCAAGAGAGAAAGGGCACACTTCAAAGTCATATCAGCTTAAGAGAAGCACTCAGCCCGTTCGAGGGAAATCTTTACAGATATATCAGCTTAGATTAGAAGCTTATTTCCCTCATTGTGTGAGAACATCCTTGTTCAGTTCTCACACACAAAAACACTCAAATACAGTCTTGCACAAAGACGCTAAACTTGTGTATATAGTATGTTGGGATCGGTTAGGGAGATCACCGTTGAGCTACAATAGCTCGGTTCTTGAAATATTGAATACCGATGAATTAAATCGAGTTTGGTTAAAAACCAAGTGGAAGATACTCGAAATAATCCTTCGTAGAAACCGATTAAATAAACTATTTAAAATATATGCAAGTTAAATGAGTAAAAATATTTTAGTTGAAGCATTTTATCAAACACTTGTATGCAATATTTTGGTATTTGAAGAACACATAAAATGCTTCAACAATGCATCCTTAAAACAATGGAAATGATAAGTAAATGCAATAAACAAATAGACACGAATTTTTTTATGGATGTTCGGAGATTTAAATACTCCTACGTCACCCCTTCTTCCCCTTGGGAAGGATTCACTAGAATACTTTGATTTATACAACACTTTGTACAAACCCATTCAGCTAGGACTTACCCACTGCCTAAACTGAACTCCTAGCACTCAAGATTGTAGGCATCACCTCACAATCATCATATTGTTTAATGTCTCATATGCAAAGACTACAATCACAAGTTTTATGTCTTTGTGCAAGACTCACTCAACTAATCTTGAACTTCAACTCTCTTGTATATGTGTGAGTGATTGTGTGTGAGGAATATATCAGTTACAGTGTACATCTCAAATGTATCCTCACACAAGGGCTTGTGCTCTCAACTAGCTGATGACTTCATGCTAACTGCCCATGCTTTAAATCCTCTTCAAAAGCTTTTGTTTGATTTTTAATATGTTGTAATTATAAGCCCAAACAATGATATATACGTTAGACACAAGAATATGATCGTTTGGAAAGTTTTTGTACTGATTTTGAAATTGCAACGGTCAAATTCAGCTTGCTGGGCATTTTCCCGACTAGTCAACTGGTCAACTCAACTGGTCGTTCAGTTCAACTGGTCAGCAGCTGGTTCAGTTCAGTTCAGTTCAGTTCAGTGGGTCAGCAGTTGGTTCAGTTCAGTTGGTTGGTCAGCTGGTCAGCAGCTGGTTCAGTTGGTTCAGTTTCAGCTGGTGTGCTGATATCAGCCTAGCTGATTTCAGTTTGTGCAGAACCAGTAGCTTCATTGTCATTTATCAGCATCGTACGCTTCGATTCAGACTTTGACTTTTGAAGATGATTTGTAGATTTTGTCTTATCTTTCCAACGCATACTGAATCGCTTCCTTTCCATAACCGAGCTGAGAGATATGACCAAAATACCTCAGCTGCTCAAACCCAACTGATTGCTGTTTTCGTGTGATCAGTTCGGTAATTGAGCGATCAGTTAGACCATGATAACATCCGATTTTGCCAAACTGACGTGAAATACAATTTGTTACAAATTGAGTTTTCTGATCAGTCCAGTTAGCAGATTTTCATTTGGATTATCCAGCTGGGAGATATCATCAAAACACCAAAGCTCGCCAGAAATTAAGTTTGTGCAGAATTTAGTTTCAGCTTGCTTCTTGTGATTGAAACTTCACACTTGAGTAAATATGTTAGAAACACAATAACAAGTTTTGTTAATATCAAAATCAAGATTGCGAACATTAAATGTTCCAACATAGTCTTTCTCACATAGACATTAAAAAAATGTTGACTGAAAGGTGTTGCCTTCAGTCTAAGTCTAGGAGTTCAGTTTAGGCAGTGGGTAAGTCGTAGCTGAATGGGTTTGTACAAGTAGTTATATAAATCAAAGTCTTCTAGTGGATCCTACCTGAGGCGGTAGAAGGGGTGGCGTAGGAGCAGTTGAAGTCTCCGGACATCCATAACATATCTGGTGTATTTAACTGATTAACTATTGCTTTCAAACTGTTTTGATCTGTTGGATTATTCATCAGTTCAGTTGATATCATAACTGAACTGAAGAATGCAAAAACTAATATGTCTTCTTTCGATTATTCAGTTTACATAAGATAAAATGCTTTCTAAGTTAACAGTCTTATTCACGGAGGATTACTTCGAGTTTCTTCTGCTTGGTTTTTTCATCAAACTCGATTTAATTCATCGGTGTTAATATTCTTAGAACACGAGCTATTGCAGCTCATTGGAAAATAATTTGTTTGAAACATCCGAAGATGCTTAGCAAACGATCCTTCAAAGATCAAAAGAGAAAAAGATCATGTCCACTGCTTAGTATAAAAGCAAAATTATCAGTGTGTGAGAACACCTTCGTGTTGTATTCATAATTCAGTTCTCACACACGCACACACACAATCACTCACATATACGGAAAGCGAGCTTATTGACTAGTCGAGTGAGTCTTGCACAAAGACGTAAAACTTTTGTATGTAGTCTTTAACACATAGACATTAAACAAGTGTTGGATGGAAGGTGCTGTCTTCAGTCTAGGCTAGGAGTTCAGTTAGGCAGTGGTGTAAGTCCTAAGCTGACACTACAAGAAAAATGATTTTCCACAGCATGTCATCAACAACATGCATTTAGAGCACGCCGCGAATATTATTTTTCACGACATGCAACCGTATGTGCGCTGTTGATAGTGTTGCACTTCAAAGAAATAACGGCATGCATTAAAAGCACGCTGCGAATAGTAATATCCGCATAATGCATTTATGTGTGTTGTTAATAAATTATATAAACGACAACGTACAGTTATATGTGAGCTATTAATAACATATGCAATTTTCGCAGCACACAATAAAGACACGTCGTTAATAGTATCATTAATAGCGTACATGTTTATGTGCGCTGTTAAAAGTAAATCATTTTTTTTAAAAAAAATCGTGTTAAGACATTAACGACATACATTTATCGTACCCTGTCAATAGTATTATTCACGGCATGCATATTATTAGCACGCTGCGGAAAATGGGTCTGATTTTTTAAATTAGCGACAATTTTGATAAACCGTTGCTAATATAACGGTATGGTCGCAATATTTAGCGACAGTTTACAATAAACCGTCGCCGATTTTTAAATCGGCGACGGTTTAATAAAAACACCGTCGTTTTTCGTGAAGGTTCCATTAAATCGTCGCTAAATATTGCGAATTATCTATAAATATCCGATTTCCGTTCCATTTTCCTCCACACCACTTCACAACACTTAAAATTTTTATCTCTTATATGATTTTAGTTTCGATTTAGGTACGTTTTTTTGTTTCAATTTTTGATTAATTTTTTAATTGTTATTTAAGATCATGAGTATTGTTATCATAGTTGTTTTATAGTTTTTTATTAAAATTTATTAAATTATAAAAGTAAATTTTTTTTATTTTTACTACAACTTTAGAAAACCGTCGCGAAATGTAGCGACAGTTTTGTAACCGTCGCTAAATTGTCGCTAAACTAGCGTCGGATTATTTAGCGATGGTGTTTTCGATTTTGAACCGTCGCCATGACAAAATCATCGCTAATTTTTAGATGTTCCATGAATATTAACGGCGTACATTGGACGCTGCGGATAGTTGTAGAACTATTTAGGTGAGGTTGGATGATTTGACTGAAAATATTATGTTATTTATTCATAAATAAGGATGATAGATCAAATATTGTTGTAAAAGATGATTGATGATTCTAACGATGCTATGATACATAATATTGAAAAGTAATTTAATTTTATGAAGTAATAATTTTTAAAAACTTTCACTCTTTCTTATTTTATTTTTTTAAAATGTTTTTTGAAGGTTTGACTTCTACAAGAAAATGTAGAACGACGAAGAAGACAGAAGTGGAGTTTGATACTTGTCACTTGAAAGTTGAAAATTATTTTGTGATGTTTGAAGACTTTTTGAAGAGATTTCATTATAATGTGATTGAATTAAATTATTATTATTATTATTATTATTATTCTTTGTTTTGAATATTTATTTAATTATTGTGTTAAAAATGTATATAATGTAATAAAGTTTAAAAAAATCAGGTTGGGTTACACGGGTTATTCAGGTTAAGCGGGTTACTTCAGGTTGGGGTTCACTATTTTTGCGTTGGTTTGATTTTGAGTCGAGTTTGAGTAGAGGTTTTTTGGTAATAATATGCTTCAACCCAACCTAACTCACCTGAATTGATACCCCTATAAATTTTGGATGTATTTTGATCTCTCACTGTGTCAAGGCAGTTAGCTTTGTGTTATTCACTAGTATTTCTTTCTGCCTGTAAACAAAATATATTTTCTAGTGAATCTTTTACTATGAAGCACCGGACATGTGTATACACTTGTATAATTATTTGTGTCTTAATATGTTCACGTAAACTATTTGCATGACAAATTATTTAATTCGCTAAATGTTGTCTCAAGTATTCCAATACTGCTGACAATACTTATATCTGAAATATATAATTCTCCAATTATTTATTATTTATATGTTAAACAATTTTTTCAGTTTATACTGTGGAAATGATTGACCTCGCATCAGCAGTAGATCACCATCATATAAAAAATAAATGAAATTTTTAAAAAATAATAATAAATTAAAACTAAAATTTGATTATTTAAAAGTACAATTTTTTTTTTTATTTTAAAAAATACGTGTGTGATAACACACATATATAAATAAATTAAAGAACTTAAATTGATTGAGTGGACGTCTTTTTCAATAATAACATGTACTACTTTTCATACGCTTTCGAGCGAGCACAGTTCCACCACTTAAACAACTAATTTCCCCAAATTCATTAGAATTTAATAAAATGTGTAGTATTCTCTCTGTTCAAAAATATATATGTGTGCGTGTAAAACTAAAATTACTATTTTTGAAGAAAAAACAGAGAGAATATATATATATATATATATATATATATATATATATATATATATATATATATATATATATATATTTATATATATATATCTTCATTCTAGACAAATTAAAAATTAGACATTTAGTCGATAACTTACAATTGAGTCTAGACTCAATTGTAAGTTGTGACAACATATTATTTATCTTTTTAAATAAAAATATCACATATAATTATACATGATATATTATATTCCACAAAATACCGATTGCTAAAGTTGGTCGTTCTACTTGTTGTGGTCTCCTCGCATGGATTCCAATGAAATCGAGTGGGTTCGTCACGTAAAGTTGCTCTCATGGAAATGGTTTTTTTAATTAAAAAAGGAGCACAATAAAATCCATAGGGCAACAATTCTCCGACAAAACTATTAATTTTATGCTTAGTGGATGATTATTTCATTAATCAGGGTTTTTTTTTTAAAATGGAAATATGCCCTTTTTTAGCAAAATATTGTAATAGGTATCTGTACGAGAAGAGGCTGACGTGAAAGCTACAACAAGGTTAATTTAATCTAAATCAAATCATCAACATTTATTAAGGTTTAATGTTAATTAAATTGCAGAAATTTTAAAAGATGGTTATTTCGGGTAGTTTGGCCTAAAATCACTACTCAAAATTTGAATTTGATATCAGTCTCCATGTCAGAACTAATTATTAAGAGATCCCTAATGTCCCATATTTTTAGTTTCAGCTTGAAAATATAATGAAACGACTTGGTATATTTAAATAGCTTCGTTAACATTTCTGATTTTCCATCCACCATCACCGTAACCGTAACTGTCAACCGTCCGTTAGATTCTCGGTGTGAAGATTGGAACTTGAACCTAACTCAACCCCAAAAGCTAGCTCAAGAGAGGAGGATTGTCCAAGATCATACATACAACTCTCATGTATTTTATCTAACCGATGTGAGACAACTAACACACCCCTCACGTCCAGGATTGTACATGTGGAGCGTGAAGTTTACAAATGGCCCTATTATGGGCAGAACGAGTGTCCCAACTATAGGCAAACACACCTCTCTCACGTCCAGGAATGAACATTTGGGGCGTTGAGTTTACAAATGACCCAATTATGGGTAGAACGGGTGGTCCAACACGTAACGGTGGAACCTGAGCTCTGATACCATGTAAAGATTGGAACTTGGACCTAACTCAACCCCAAAAGCTAGCTCAAGGGGGAGGGCGGTGGAACCTGAGCTCTGATACCATGTAAAGATTGGAACTTGGACCTAACTCAACCCCAAAAGCTAGTTCAAGGGGGAGGATTGTCCAAGACCATATATACAACTCTCAGATATTTTATCCAACTGATGTGGGACAACTAACACTCAGCGTCTCTTCTTTCTTCCGGAGTTGCTTCTTTATTTTGGTGTGTATTCTCCTCAACCAGCGAGCCTTCCGTGTGTTGATTTATCCTCTTCCAACATCTATTCTTCTCTACATGTGACACTAGAATGATTGTAGCTTAGGTCCGACGAGTTTAATAATTTTTTGAGTTTTTTTGCCTCTAACCGATCGCCGGAGAGCCATCTGAAAAATTTCAAGCGACGGATTATTCTTCTCAAGCTTCGAGGCAAATATCTGGCGGGCCATTTTTCTTTCCATTACTCCTTTTGAACTAGTGCTTTCAGTTGAAAAATCATGTACATGAGTTTTTGTAAAAAAAATTGGATAATGAATTTTATATAATTGTGATATTTTGGTTTATCTCGTAGATAAATTTTTGTAGCTTTTGTCCAATTTTCGAAGTTAATTAATATGATTCATTGTTAACATACACAATTTTAATTTTTTGAAGACGATGATATGATTGTTTTTTATGTGAGCGAAATGTGGATATCTAGCGCTACGCTGAAGAATCCTGGTTTATATTCACTGTACAAGAGTGTGTGTGTATGCATATGAATATTAGTTTTTTATTAATTGCATAAATATTTCGGTTTAATTTCTATACTGTTAATTTTTTTTTTTTATCAATACTGTTTGTTTTATGATTTTGTGCCCTTTTTTAAAGTTTTTGGAGGAATGGTTCGAAAATGAGTAGGAGCTAAGACGAAGGTTATTACCCTGTAGGCCGTACGAGTCACTAAGATGTTGCTCTGCTTCAGTTTTTGGGTGTACAAAGGAAGAACTTTTGCCGGCTTTTTTTCAAAAATATGATAAATTAATAAATTTTTATAAAAATACTGCAAATTGAAATTTTTTATAAAACTAGTATAATCCGCAAATAACTGTTCATAATTAATTTTAGAAAAAAACAATACAAGAACTTCTGCATATAACAACACACATATTGTTAGAGTAGATGTCCTGCAAGCCAACGGTTGACTAGGGAATCTATTGACTCAAGTGAAATAAACAATCTTTATTTTAATATAATTTAACTTTTAATGGCTTCGTTATACGTTATCTGTATACCAATGCAATCAGCATAGATAAAGTCCTTGATTATGCTTTAATACAAATGAATTGTAATTCGATGTTGAAACTCATTTGTAAACACTGCATATTCTAAATTTGTTCCTAGTCGATTCAGCCGCCTAAAACAGTGATAAAGGCCGCTTGAGCTCGAGACTAGCATCTGTGATATTGTGTACTGCGTTTCTTGGTAAGGGCATAGAGATGTCCAAACATGCAGATAGGTAGTCATATGATGATTATACCGAACAACCCTCCCTCGGACTTTCCAAGTGGTTATCATTCATCGAGAGGATAAATCCGTGGTTATGATTGTACACCATTAGTCCTTACGACCTGGGACAACACTGAGGCTCTATACGCTAGGGTTGTGCTTTGACTCGTTTACCGGCTCCAGGAGAGTCATCAGGTGGCGAGGTTGGGTACAGTTGCGACATATATAGGAGCCAGTGCATTGTAGTCGGGGATTCAACGCTCACCTACGGGTGTGGATATCCTGTGTGATCTGATCAAATAATAGTGCATGGAATCTCTGGCCAGAGTATGAGATGTACGTTAGAGAAGGAGTTCTCAAATAGTACACGCGATGCCACTATTATAGTTATCACATAGTTATCGAATTAATATGCAACCCTCGATGAACCAATGGTTGCAGATTCGATCGGGATATATGAGATGAAGAGACTGTACTGTACGTTAATCATAATCAGCTGGTTCTTGCAGGCACTATCAGTGATACCTAGGGGATCATGAGGCGATGCTACTAGACACTCTTACCATGATCCGATGGGTGCAATCAGAAATGAGTTCTGACATTCTTGATCAAGGTGTTGATGAAAAGAATGGGGCTAACTAGGGTAAACTCGAATAAGAATTAATATTATGCTGAATCACAAAAAGTTGTGAACCCACGGCTAGCTGTATCCCTGAACCATTGAGGGTCACACAAGCACTGGATCATTTGTTCCCGTTGAGAGAATAAATTCAAGAAGTTGAATTTATGTGATATAGTAAATTCAAGGAGTTGAATTTAAAAGATAGTAAATTCAAGAAGTTGAATTTATGCACGATTCATAAAATTTGGAGAGAATAAATTCAAGGAGTTGAATTTATAGAATTTAAATTATTAAACTTAAAATTGGGTTTATTAAATATAAAATTTTGGAGGTGATAAATTCAAGGAGTTGAATTTATAATTAAAATATTAAATTCAAATGTTGAATTTATAATTGATTTAATTTATTAAGATCAAAAGTTGAGTTTATTAAATATAAAATTAAATATATTAGAAGTATATTTAATGTGTTTGTAGGAGTACAAGTCTAACATATTAAATAATTAAAGTTATTAATATAGTTTGATTAATTAATTAAACTAGCTGGACTAGCCCAATTAATTAATCAAGTCCATTAATGTTAATTATGGAATTTAAATCAATGCTATTGTTTTTAAGACAATAAAAGAAAATTGACCTAACCTCCACTAATATTCCAAATTTTTTCATTCAAGATTTGCATGCCTAAAGAATCTTTCATTAACTTAATTTATTCAATTAATTAAGTAAAATGAATGTTTAGTATTAAAATAAGAATATTTCTAATTCTTAAAAAAGGATTATGCATTCGGTGTTTTTGTTTTTTGAAAAGCGAGAATTGCTTCTCTCTTGAGATTCATCCTTTTCTTTGTTGAAGAAAAAAATTTCGGCCTCCTTACTCTGAGAAAAGAGATTGAGCCGTCTCTCATATTTTTCTCTCCAACGCTAAAATATCTTCCAAATCTTCTAGTGCAATTTAGAAGAGGAACAGATCATCCAGTCGTGGACCTAATTAGAAGGAAAGAAAGGAGTCTCTTGAAGAGAGTTCATAGGGATTCATCAAGAGCTAGATCCGTTATACCGGATCAGTTGGTGCCACGTGATTTATTCACCAAAGGTATAACTTTTAAACTCCCTATGAATGTTTATGACAAAACCATACGAGCGCCCAAAGCAAAACATATTTTGATTGTCAAAATAAATAAAAAAAATTTAAAACTTTCGCTGCGTTTGGGCGTGTAGAAAACCGGGATCCAACACATACAACAACGGTTTTTGTGAAAAACCATTGTCGTATGTTTTTTAACAATGGTTTTAGCGAAAATCGTTGTCTTTGGGGGTACAAAAACATCTTTTTGGAGTCGAAGAAAACGGTTTTTAGAGTCAATGACAACGGTTTATGGAACCGTTGTCTATTAGCGTATTTTTTTTTACAATCCTGTTGTGGGGACCCGGGCTCTAACTCAATTCTCTTTGGGATTAATTAGATCTTTGCTAGAAAATGTGGGTCAAAATTTTGCTTTTAATATCATAAACAAATGTATATAAATCATACACAAGATCTATCTCAAATTTATTTCATTAAAAACACATACATGTCTTGTTCTAACATTATTATACCAACTAGTGTTTTTAGTACAACTACATATCACATATACGATCACTAGTAATCTTCTACGCCCGAAATCACCACGTTATCCTGATCTCTCATCCTCGTCAAGTTCTTCTGGACCCTGATCATGTTCCCCCTGTTGTTATGCACACATACAGACACAACAACAGCCGCAAACTCCGGTGAGAACAAATCCCAGTATAAAACATGTATACATGCATGTCATGCAATTTCATACAAAATCATAACACATGATTCAGTAATTATGACACATTAGTGAATACAGATAAAACAATTCGACTCTTACTCTTCAACTCGACCATATCTAAATCTAGGGATCCCGGTGTGAATAAGACGTAACAAGTCTCCCACCTACTCTCCCAATCGGGGTGGCGGTACGTCTTATTCCTAGACTTTGACCCTGTCTGTATCGAATATCTACAATCGGAGTCGATCTTCTCCTATACCTCGATACCACCGAACATCTAGAAACTTGGCATATCTGCCAATGACTCTCCTATCTCAATGCTTGTATATAATTCAACATAAAGCACAACATAACAAGGTATAGAAATCTAGTATGTGATTAGTGGGAAACTCGAATCAAATCTAATTCGAGTCGTATCTTCGCGAATCAACATGAATTATATCTTTCGTTGTTCAGTCTTTGTCAAGATCGGAGTCTAGAAGTCAAATCTTGCCGATATCAATCTAAAATGGCAATGTCAAATAGCACAATATCAATTCACAACTCAAACCGATACATGTACATATCAATATTCAATCTCGGCACATTTCGACGGAATAACAACGTAATCTCGCGATACCGGTCATCTCAACAACAATAATCAGTCACAATAACTCACAATCTTCATCATAAACACCTATCAATGCTGAAAGCTGCATATCTCAAATTCGATACATGCTGAAAATTAATAACAATCGCATACAATGTCCGTTCTACGATCCGGTTGCGAATATCATTTCACCATAATCATAAGAACACATGATGGTACTCAAAATCTGATTTCTCCAATCATCTCACTTCAAAACATGCTGAAATGTAAAAATAGTTACGTCCTTTCGAAGCTGGTGATGATAGGAATACGAATCTAGTCTCGGATCGAAAATCGGATGGTGAGATCTTGTGCAAGCTAATTTCTAAGCTAGGAGTACTTTGAAGCTTTCCTGGGGTTGTTCTCGGTGGTCTGATGCTGAAGGAATGAAGAATATGCATGTTATATGTCTACCAAGCCATGTGTCAAGTTAATATGCATGCTGGATTTCTCGCACCACCCTACCGCGGGTGCGCTACCTTTTAGACCGCGGGTGCGCTGAGACTACTGGATCACATCCAACAATTCAGAAGGAACGACCGCGGGTGCGGTGCATTTTGTACCGTGGGTGTGGTGACTCTACTGTATTACTTCCACAAAATCAGAAGAAACAACCGCGGGTGCACTGGCCTTTGGACCGCAGGTGCAGTTTCTTTGCTGCCCCAACAATATATTTTGCACTAAAATCGAATCGCAACATCGCTTCTTCGACCTTCGATAAATACATCAAATCATGCATTAATAATTGCTGATTACCAACTCACATCTCGGGCCTTACATTTCTCCCCATCTTAGATATGATCAGATGGCAGAGATGTATGTTAGAGAGATAGTCAGATTACATGGTGTGCCGAAGCCGATCGTATCAGATCGTTAGAGAGATAGTCAGATTACATGGTGTGCCGAAGTCGATCGTATTAGATCGTGTTTTTAATGAAATAAATTTGAGATAGATCTTGTGTATGATTTATATACATTTGTTTATGATATTAAAAGCAAAATTTTGACCCACATTTTCTAGCAAAGATCCAATTAATCCCAAAGAGAATTGAGTTAGAGCCCGGGTCCCCACAACAGGTGGTATCAAGTGTAGGAAATGTTGCAATATTTAGCGACGGATTTTCTAAAACCATCGCTAAATGTAGCGACTGTTTTATAAAAACCATCACATTTTTAAAATTAGCGACGATTTTGTATAAATCATTGCTAATATTAGCGACAGTTTTAAATAAAAATGTCGCATGTTTAAAATTAGCGACGGTTTTACAAAACCCGTCGCTAAATTTAGCAACGGGTTTATTAAAACCGCCGCTAAGTTTAGCGACCGTTCAAAGCCAAACCGTCGCTAAATTTTAAAATGCGACGGTTTTTCATTACATTCGCCACAAGCGATGGTTTATCAAAACACCGTCACACACTTTCTATAAATACCACCATTCTCGGTCTATTTTTCTCCATAAAACTTCAAAACACTTATAATTTTTTTCTCTCACACGATTTTATCACTTCACACAACACTTAAAATTTTTCTCACCACTTCATAGCACTAAATTTTTTTTTCTCTTATACGATTTTACTACTTCACAACACTTAAAATTTTTCTCCTTGATACGATTTTAGTTTCGATTGTTAGTTTTTTTTAGATTTATTAAATTATTAAAAGTATTTTTTTAATTTTTCGAAACAAATTAGCGACGAAAAATTATGGTTACTGACCGTCGCTAAAATTAGCGATGGTCTTGATTGCTAATTAACTACGACAACAGATTTTATCCGTGGGAGGAGGTCACGGATTTATTGTCCGTGACCCCCCGCCCGTGACTCCTCCCCTTCTATTTATTTGCACAATTCCTTTCATTCGGTATCCCATTTTTTTATTTACGTCCCTTCCATTCGGTATCCATTTCTCTTTTCCATTCGGTATCCTATTTAAATTCTTCTGTACCATTCGGTAATTTAATTCGGCGATTTGTTGGTTGTCCTCAGCATTATAATTTGTTGGGTCATCAGTGACATATTCTTCCGTCTTCGGTATTTTTATTTGCGCAACATCAATATTTGTGTTTGTTGATAATAATTCTCGTCGGTTTATTATGCTCATAATTTTTTGTTATCAAGACTTGTGCAGTATTATTTTATTTTATTATTGTTGAATTAAAATTTTTTTATGTTGTATTTTTTGTAAGAATGTTTAACATTGACAGATTATTATATTGTTCGTTGATTAATCATTTTTATCATAAGAGCAAACCTTAAGAGGTAACGTTCTTTTTTTTGTTCATTATATTTATTATTGTTCGTTTATTGACTGAACTAAATTTGATTGACTGGATTTACCTATTGCAACAATTTATATTATTGAAATTACCTTAAGATTATTTTCATATAACTTTTTTCATGTAAAGGTATTTGACCTACGAATTTTTCATATAAGTTGAATAATAAATGTATTATCATATAAGTTGAATAATATTCTTTAATTTTATATGTTACTAATATTTAGTAAATGTATTGAAACCTCCAAATTTTTTTTGTATAATATTTCTGATATTTTTGTAATTTATTGCTGATTCAATTAGAAATTTCGTACAACAACATTTGAAAAGGTAATTTCTCTAATTTCTTATATTTTAGTTGTATTATTTATATTTTATTAATGTAATTATAATTTTGTTCAGCTTCATTATACTATTGATTGTAATTTTGTTCAGTTGCATTATACTATTAATTATAAATTTGTTCGGTTCAGACATGGATACTGTGAGAGCCTTACTTTACGTAGGTGGCTATGCCATTATTGAAGATGGTAGGGTTGGATATAGTATCTCCTCGACCAGGCCCATTAAAATCCCTCGGTCTACTACATTTTCTCAATTGGTGAATTATGTGCATCGTAAGTTTGAGATCGACCAATCAAAATTCTGCATCAAATTGTCAACGAAATATTGTTATAGCTCGTTATTTCGTTACATTGAAGAGCATGTCTATATCACAGATGATGATAGTCTACAATTTATGTTTGAGTTGCCGACACTGGATTACATGTACTTGTATGTTGATTCATCGCCAGTGTTACAGAACGTAAGTGATTACGATTTTGATGCAGTCATGCCGGTAATAACGCAAGGTTTGGGAACAGCTGGTTTAAATGAAGCGGGACTTTCTATGTATCACGTCGATGAACAGTCAGCTCTGACATACTCTGGGATCGACACTAGTCCTTGGGATCACCATATCACGGGTCACACTGAAGAAGACTATGCATGGGGGATGAATAGAACACGAGAATGGGATTTTACTTCAGGGGGTTGGGATCATCATATCACGGTTATATCAGGATTTGATGTCGCATGAGGTTCTAGTAGAGCAGGGGAATTGGATGAATTCATGTGCTGATGAAGAAAATACCACAAATGTCAGACATTTTGATAGTTCTGTTGGGGCTGCAAATATTCCCGCCCCAATTACAGAACACATGGATGAGGATAATGATTTATTTAGGGACAGTTCGTATCATGTCATGAATAGCGATGATGATTTGTATAGTACATTAATTGACGGAGAAGATGATGATGATGTTGACAATACAAATGAAGGGACATCGGCGTGTGTGTTAATGTCTGGACCAAGTATGATCGAGAACATTCCTATTACACAAGAGCAACATTTACGTGAAATTCCCCAATTTTTCAATGAAGTCTACGACGAACAAATTCCAGATTCATTTAGTATTCCTTCTGCATCATGAACAAACTTTTACAATCCTGAAAGGCCAGAGCTCGGTGTAAAAATGGTTTTTAAGAGAAAAAATGATTTAATAGCTTCAGTGAAGGATTTTTCTGTTCGAGTTTGAGACGTGAATATATCGTTGTCCAAAGTTCTCCAACAATTTGAAAGGTCAAATACAAGGACAGCTCCGAAGGTGGCATTGTGTGTGGGGACTTTGAGTATCGTTGAAAAAAAATTTAGGCAATTTCATCATCAAAAAATATGGTGATGATCATACATGCATGTCTAACCAAGTCGGAATAGATCACCACAACCTTGATGTAAACATGATAGTCAGTACACTTTTGGGAATCGTGCGTTGTGATCCTGCATACGAGATCAAATATGTGCAAGAAAGTATTAAAGAAAAATATGGGTATGATATATCGTATGCTAAGGCATGACAGAGTTTGAAACGCGTGGTGGAGGTAGTTTATGGCACATGGGAAAGCTATGTAACTTTGTTTCCTAAATATATGGAAGCTTTGTCGAAGTACAATCTAGGAACTATTGTAGAATGGAAGCATCTTCGACCGTATGACCATCCACATAAAGTTTTGAACTTTGTGTTTTGGGCTTTCAAACCATGTATAGATGGTTTTCGACATTGTCGCAATGTAAACAGTGTAGACGGTACCCATATGCACACCAAATGTAAGCACAAACTACTCATAGCAATAACATTGGATGTCAATAACCAGGTTTTTCCGCTAGAATTTGTGCTTGTAGATGAAGAAAATTATGAGTCTTGGCATTGGTTCCTCGGTAATGTTGCACGACATGTTTCTAGAGGGTGTAGTGGTATGTGCCTTATATTTGATAGACATGCGGGTATAACAAGTGCAGTGCAAGATCTCCCTGACTTCAAGCCTCCTCGTGGTGTTCATCGTTTCTGTTTGAGGCATGTTTGCTCTAATTTCAATAGCATGTTCAAAAACATTCATTTAAAAGACTTATGTTGGGAAGCAGGAATACAACACCAAGTAGCAAAATTTAATGCGACAATGGAGGCAATTAGAACAAATAATACAGCAGATTTCATGTATTTGTCAAACATTCCAAAAGAAAAATGGTCATTGTCTCATGATGGTGGATGGAGACGACGGATAATGATGAAGAACATGTCTGAGTGTATTAATGGTGTGTTGAAAGGGGTGCGACGTCTTCCAATAACTGCAATAGGTGATATGACCTTACAGCGATGCGTGTACTATTTCATTAAACAGCGAGTGCGAAGTGATAAGATGCTGGAAAAAAATCAACCATTGACCGACTATGCATACTCTAAATTTGATATGTGGTCGAAAAATTCAATTGAACATCGAGTAGTAAGATTTGACCAAAGGGATAAACAGCATCCGTCGTGACAGGAGGAAGACCAAGTCGTCAACATCACGTACAAGCTGTCAACATTTCTACGCGTGATTGCACAAGTGGTAAATTCACAATATTTGGAATTCCTTGTTCACATGTTATATGTGCAGCAAAATGGTTTGGTTTGAATCCCGCACAGCTTGTACAACCATGGTTTACACTGAGCGAATACGTGAACACATACGATGGAAGATTCTACCCTATTCATGATGAACAATATTGGGATGAACCTACATTCCAATTACAACACAATAGTGTTCGTCGACAAAGGAGGCATGTTGGTAGAGATCGCATGACACACATAAGAAACGAGATGGATCAAACATCATCAAGGGATAGACAACGTGGGAGGCACAAGATTTACAATAACTTATTGTATGTTATTTTTAAACCATAACATGTGAAGTTATTAATGTAATTACAAAATTTTGTATAAAAATTGTATATTTACGTACATATGAAGATAAATTGAACATGTATTACGATAAATTGTCGGTAATTTGCATCAACAGGATGGTAGCCTATGATGTTGAAGGTACCACTGGCGGCAAGAGCACTATTTTGTGAAATACGATGATTCCAACCAACATAGTCCACTGTGATGGCAGGTGTAACAGGTATGACATAATCCCCACCCATCACAAAATTATATTTTTCAATCCACATTTTTACAAAATCATTGTGATATGTCGCCTAATCAAAGTTGTTTCGGCCTTGTCGCGTCAGTTTATGGAATTTGTCGAAGTTAGTAGCATGTGGCGGAATGCCCTGACGCATTCCAAACTGTCGGAGACACCGCTCTGGTCTATGCATCTCAACTATATGAAAATTTATCAATGTGCATGCTGACCGACATAGATGAATTCTATTTCCATCAAGAATTCTGCCAGCCTCTGGGGATTCCATATCATAAACTGTCCATAGAAATTGAAGAAAATAAAAGGAAAAAAAGATTATCAAGTTGATAATATATAATTCAGAGTGAATTTTTAAAAAATTTCAAACTCTAAACAACTGGTTTGTATATCTACCTGCCCTTCTACCATCCTATTAAGTATATCTCTCATTATACGGACAGAATGATGGGCCGTGTGTATCCAAGAGAATCCGCGTCTCCACCTGCAATTTAGAAAAGTACACAATAGTTTCATTAAAACTAAATAACAAAATAATAATAATAAATTTTAATTATTTCTTATTAGTACTGTACGCCGTATGGTAGGAATGGTATACCCTGAAGCACATCCGCAGCCTGCTCTTCTGAAATACATACCTGTTGCGCTCTAGCATGGCAAAGAAGAGTAATTCTAGACCACACCCAAATCTGTAATAACATACAACAAAAATAGTCAAATCATAAGAAAAAATAAGTACAACAAATGTAATGACCGTAGAAGTGTAAAAATACCTGCAATATCTGAACATGGCCACACAAATCGACCTTTAATCTCATTGATGTGTCGCACAACTCTCTATAAAGATATGCCAACACAGCAGAACCCCAGCTAAACATATTCACTAATTCTATGTCCTCAAGAAACTGCATACATAAGTTTCACAGCAGCACTTTCCGAGTCCCGAAACATACCTCCACCAATGATCATTAATGCAACACAACAGGAATATTGTGCCACGTCCTCTTCAGTACCTTGATCATTAATCATATTATTTAGGCAATGGTCTAGCAGAGCGATCAGATAAAGATGTGCACCTTCAATCTGAGAATATGTAGGCGTAAAACCCAACCAAGTAGCGCAGATCTGTTATAATGTATGTTTGTTGTATGCGGTATCTGAACCAGTGATCGGAATGCCATCAATATTCAACCCCCAAATAAGGGCAACGTCCTGCAGGGTGATTGTTTCCTCGCCCACGGTAAGGTGAAATGTGTGAGTCTCATGACGCCATCTCTCAACAATGGCTGTACGCAAATGATTATCATTATATTTAATAGGACCACATTGAATGACACCATAGAAGCCCATGCGTGCAAGACACAGGCAGACACGTAGGTGAATCCCAGCATTAAGCAATCTCCAAAGACATTTGTCAGACCGGCGTGGCAGAATTATTGCATCCATGTTTTCAACGTTGATATTATTTGATATGTGTCTACCCCGCAAATACAACACATTATCCGTATTTACAGCCATCTTGCAAACAAAAAATCATTAGTTAACAAATATTATATTTTATATCAACAAAATTTAACTACATATTATATAGTAAACGAAATTTATTTGCAATTTTTGGCTCGAAAATATAAAATGTATATGTGGATGACAAATTGGTAATAAAACTAATTACTGTAAATTAAATAATTTCTTTTAAAAATCAATAATACTTCATAAAACGTAACATGTAATTATAATAAATACATTAGTAATAGTTATTATAGTAATAGTTATAAAACGTACATATTAGTAATAGTTATTTATTATAACATGTAATTATAATAATTACAAAATAGTTATTTATTATAACATGTAATTATTAAATATAGTAATAGTTATAAACGTTTACATTAGTAATATTTACTTATTAGTAAAAATTATTTGTTATTAAGTATAGTTATTATTATACAATTAATATTATAATTATGCCAATAATAAAATTACTGTTGTGAATAGTAGAGAATATAGAGAAGAGAGAATGATTTTTGTGTACTTTATTCATCATTGGAGACCTCTATGTATAGAGTAGATTTACAGAACTTGAATAGGTAACAATATCAATAATCATCTATAATATCTTTTCTATAACACTCCCCCTTAGATGATTATCGACTCATTAAATTACTTCTAAGAGATGTGGGAGTTCAAATGTTGCCTCGTTAAAACCTTGTCAGTAAAAACCCAATGGGAAAACCTGAACGAAGGAAAAAGAGTACAACAATAGATACTCCCCCTAATCTCAATCATCTGAGATCCTTCAACTGATGGATCCATATCTTGTGCACCAATTTCTTGAATGTTGAAGTTGGTAATGCCTTTGTAAATAAGTCAGCTACATTGTCGCTTGAGCGAATTTGATGGACGTCAATATCACCATTTTCTTGAAGCTCATGTGTATAGAAAAACTTTGGTGAAATATGCTTTGTTCTATCACCTTTGATGTAGCCTCATTTTAACTGCGCAATGCAAGCAGTATTATCTTCGAATATTACTGTTGGGTCATCTTTGGCTGTTGGGAGTCCACATGATTCTTGAATATATTGTGTCATAGATCTCAACCACACACACTCCCGACTTGCTTCATGCATTGCAATGATCTCAGAGTGATTTGAAGACGTCGCTGTTAAGGATTGCTTCACCGACTTCCATGATATAGCAGTGTCTCCTCGTGTAAACACATAACCTGTCTGGGATTTAGCTTTATGTGGATCAGAAAGATATCATGCATCTGCATATCCGACTAAAGGAGACTTTGATTTTGTCGAATAAAATAATCCCATATCAATTGTACCCCGAAGGTAACGAAATACGTGTTTTACACCATTCCAATGTCTTCGGGTTGGACATGAGTTATATCTCGCTAAAAGATTAACAGAAAATGATATATCTGGGCGAGTACAATTTGCGAGATATGACAGTGCACCAATGGCACTTAGATATGGTACTTCTGGACCAACGATTTCTTCTCCATTTTCAGGTGGTCGAAAAGGATCTTTGTTAGCATCAAGTGATCGAACATACATGGGTGATGCTAATGGGTGTGCCTTGTCCATGTAAAAGCGCTTTAATATTTTTTCAGTATATGATGATTGATGAACAAATATTCCCTCTTGCAAATGTTCAATTTGCAATCCGAGACAAAATTTTGTCTTTCCTAAATCTTTCATCTCAAACTCATTTTTCATGTAATTGGCAGTTTTAGTAAGCTCTTCTGGAGTGCCAATAAGATTTAGATCATCAACATATACTGCCACAATTGCAAAACCCTCATCTGTTCTTTTTATAAAAGCGCATGGACAAATAGCATTATTTGTGTATCCTTCTTTTAACAAATATTCACTAAGACGATTGTACCACATGCGACCAGATTGCTTTAATCCATATAACAATTTATGCAGTTTTATTGATAACATAGCCTTGGGTGCTTCACCATTTTCTTTCGATAGTTGGAATCCTTCAGGCACTTTCATATATATATCACTATCAAGTGAACCATAAAGATAAGCAGTTACAACATCCATAAGTCGCATATCAAGAGTTTCTGATACTGCTAAACTGATTAGGAATCGAAAAGTAGTGGCATCCATCACAGGTGAATATGTTTCCTCATAGTCAATTCCAGGTATCTGCGAGAAACCTTGGGCTACGAGTCGGGCCTTGTATCTTACAATTTCACCATTTTCATTCCTCTTTCGTACAAAAACCCATCTGTATCCTACTGGGATTACATTTTCAGGTGTTCGTACTACAGGTCCAAACACTTTATGTTTTTCTAGTGAGTCTAATTCAGTTTGTATGGCCTTCTTCCATTTTGGCCAATCATCTCTTTGTTGACAATCCTTAACGGATTGTGGTTCTGGGTCTTCATCATGTATGATGTCAAGGCCGACATTTAGGGCAAAGACAGTGTCAACAATCGTATTATTTCGATCCCACAATTTTCGAGATGATATATAATTTATTGAAATCTCATTATTTTCATGAGAATTTGATTCTTCAGGAATAATATTATCCAAGTTTGGTTCATTGATCTCTCTTACTATATCATCCAAGATTTCTTCTTCGGGAGCTTTTGAATTTTCTTTCTCTTGTACCTTTCTTTTTCGAGGTACAATATCTTTTGAACCAATTGGTCGACCACGCTTCTGGCGTATTTTAGATTCATTTGCAGGTTGAATAATAGCTGGTCCTACGGGGACATCAATTTTGACAGGGGTATTCTCTGCATGTATATGTGACTTTGTCACATTCTTTGTATTAACAAAAGCATGGGGCAATTGATTTGCAATTCTTTGCAGGTGAATGATTCTTTCAACTTTTTGCTCACATTGATTATTTCGAGGATCATAATGAGATAGTGTTTTCTCATTCCAACAAATCTTGTGTTGTTCTTCGGGACATAACTTCATTTCCCCTAGATTTGGAAATTCCAATTCATCGAAGTGGCAATCTGCAAATCTCGCAGTAAACAAATCTCCTGTTAAAGGTTCCAAAAATCTAATAATAGATGGTGAATCATATCCCACATAAATCCCAAGTCTACGTTGTGGGCCCATTTTGGTTCACTGTGTAGGTGGGAGAGGGACTTGTACTGCACAACCAAATACTCGAAGGTGAGAAACATCAGGCTCTCGACCATAAGCAAGTTGTAAGGGTGAGTATTGGTGATAATTAGTTGGCCTTATACGAATCAATGATGCAGCATGTAATATGGCATGTCCCCACACAGATGATGGAAGTTTGGTTCTCATCAATAATGGTCTAGCAATTAATTGCAAACGCTTAATGAATGACTCTGCTAAGCCATTTTGTGTATGGACATGAGCAACCGAATGCTCAACTGAAATCCCTATTGACATACAATAGTCATTAAATGTCTGCGATTTAAATTCAGCAGCATTATCAAGACGAATTGTCTTGATTGAGTGATCTGGGAATTGAGCTCGTAATTTAATAATTTGCGCAAGTAATCTAGCAAAAGCTATATTTCGAGTTGAAAGTAAACTAACATGTGACCATCTAGTAGACGCATCAATCAATACCATGAAGTATCGAAATGGTCTACATGGTGGGTGTATAGGCCCACAAATATCCCCATGAATTCTCTCCAAGAAGGTTGGGATTTCAACATCAATCTTTGTAGGGGAAGGTCTTATAATTAGTTTGCCTTGTGAACAAGCTACACATGGATAATCATTGTGTAAAAGAATCTTCTGGTTCTTTAGAGGGTGTCCATGTGAGTTAATTATTATTCTGCGCATCATTGTTGCCCCAGGGTGACCAAGTCGATCATGCCATAATTTGAAGCTCTGTTGGTCAACAAACTTCTGGTTTGTGACAATGTTTGCTTCGACTGTTTTTATTGTTGTAAAATACATTCCAGAAGAGAGTGCACATAATTTTTCTTTTATCTGCTTCTGGCCAGATATAATAGATGTTATGCAAAGGTATTCGAAATTATTTTCATTTAATGTTTCAATATGGTATCCATTTCGGCGGATGTCTTTAAAGCTAGGCAAATTTCTACTGGATTTGCTTGCATATAGGGCATTTTCAATATATAGGCTTGTATTATTTGGTAAAATAATTTTTGCCTTTCCATCCTTCAATAATTTTTGATGCACCCGATATTGTTGTAACATTATTTTCAGCTAATGTTAACTCCAAAAAAATACCTTTTAATTTGAAGAATGGTATGTGTTGTACCACTATCCACTAAGCATTCATCCTGACATTCCATCGTTAATCTAAAATAAAAATATAATTCAATAAGCTAAATTCAATAAATAATGTGTAAAGCTTTCAAATGAAATATTTTATTGAATAATGAAAACATTTATTAAATAACAAAATAAACCTCCATGACAAATCCTAAACATGAACTGAACATCAAAATAAAAACGAGACCACGATAACCTAATAAACAATAGAAATTCAAAGTAGGAACAAGACCAATGAAAGTAATTACTTATTATTTTCTAACACACCACCACCAATCAAATTATCTATATTTCCATCTGGATCAGCAAAGAAATCAGAGACGTCCAAGTGAGTTATATCAATTGGATCATCATTGTCCACAAAATTTATCTCCATTTTCCTTGATTGATTTTTGGTATAGATCCACAAGATGTTTTGCCGTACGACAGGTACGAGACCAATGCCCTTCCATTCCACATCTATAACATTTTTCTTCATATACTTTGGAACTCTTCTCCTTTGCTTCTTCATTATTGGAATTCCACTGCTGGTGGCTTGTTTTATGTTTTTTTCCATTTTGTTGCTGATAGTATCTTCTTTGTCCACGCCCACGCCCACGCCCACGCCCACGCCCACGCCCACGTCCACGTCCACGTCCACTTTCATTGTTATGATTTTTAGTGGAATTAGCATTCACTTCAGGAAATGCAATTTCATATTCTTCAGGAAATGTAGTTCCATTTGCTTCAGGAAATGGTGTGGATCCAGTTGGGCGCATTTGGTGATTTTTCATGAGCAGCTCATTGTTTTGTTCAGCAACTAGTAAGCATGAGATGAGTTCAGAGTACCTTTGAAATCCACGTTCACGATATTGCTGCTGCAGGAGCACGTTTGATGCATGAAAAGTGGAGAATGTTTTTTCTAACATGTCTTGATCAGTGACTTTCTCTCCACAAAGTATCAGTGTGGAACTAGTCTTGAATAATGCAGAGTTATAGTCATTTACGGACTTAAAATCTTGTAACCGTAGGTGCATCCATTCATATCGGGCTCTTGGGAGAATTACAGTTCGTTGATGGTCAAATATTTCTTTTAGATTTTTCCAAAGCTCTCGTGGCTCTTTCACAGTGAGATATTCGACTTTCAACCCATCATTGAGGTGATGACGGAGAAAAATAAGTGCCTTTGCACGGTCCTGCTGGGACATTTCATTTCCTTCTTTTATTGTATCTCCTAAATTCATAGAGATAAGGTGGACCTCGGCATCCAAAATCCATGATAAATAATTTTTTCCAGTCAAGTCAAGTGCTTCAAATTCAAGTTTGGTGATGTTCGCCATTGCAACTTAAAAAAAAAGTAAAAATTATATAATTAGAATCATGACATAAATAGAGTAAAATTGCATTACTATTATTGAAAATAAATATTATAACAAATTATGCATGTTACTACTTTTACTATGCAATTTTGAAATTTTGTTATTCTATTTGTTAAACTAACATCGATGCAGGTGTACATTGAGATGTGCTCAATTAATAATTTATGTATCTATTACAAATTGCACTAATTACAAATTGTAGCATTATAAACTAAAGAAAATAAAACTCTTTTACGCACAATTATTCTAAATACGTAAAACAAATATCACAGAATCCTGCCCAACTTCGTAAACAAGCCATATATTTCTTGAAAAGGAAAAAAAAAATCCAACACTTTGGACTTAAAGAAATTATAAGAAAATTTATGTCTTAAAAAAAATTTACTCCCACACCTAGAATTTCACAGTTCAAGGATTTCAAATACCAATAATTTGTTTAGATATACAAAATCCAAGTAAATTTCAAATGAACTTTATACAAATTTAAATAATTTCAATAGCATCGGGGATGGATTTAAAATACATAGAAGATGAGATAACTTGAAATCAATCTATTGAATCGTTCTAAGATAAAATCATCAATTCAAAAATCGTTAATCAAAATCAAATTTATCCATTCAAACACAATAAAAAAAATATTTTCGGATCCTCAATCGAAAATCTAAAACTCTTTTTTTTTTTATTCTATAATGTCGATTAATTTATCATTTCAAAATGCTTCTAAAATGTTGATACTTTATCTAAGTTGAAACATTAAAATTTTGTACCATAAATTAAAGCCAATTAAATATTTTTTTTTTGGTCCAATTGATATCAAATATAATATTGTGATTGACTCAAAAATTATCATAAAACTAGTAAATACTAGTATTCACACAAAATTTTAGCGACTAATTAAATCATCAAAATCCAAATAATATAAATCTTAAACAACAATACATTTATAATCAATATTCTTCAAGAATATTGTCGAAACATATGATAGTTATCTAAATTCTTCAGGAATACGATAACATTATATTTTATATCAATATTATTCATAGATATGGATAGATCTTTATGATTTTAGATCAAGATCCTTCGGGAATATTGATAAATCTTATTCATTAATATTTTATTCATAGATCTATCAATATCTTCAACATAAAGTCGTGTTGTGCTACTTCAGGAGCATCAACATAAAATTAAAAGTTGTGCTTCTTCAGGAGCATCAATATAAATCTATAATTTGTGCTACTTCGGGAGCATCAATATTAAATCTAAATATTGTGCTTCTTCAAGAGCATTCATACAAGAATAAGAATAAATTATTTATAAATTTTACCTTGAAGAGCGCTCGTGCTGATAACGTGTTGTGAATAGTAGAGAATATAGAGAAGAGAGAATGATTTTTGTGTACTTTATTCATCATTGGAGACCTCTATGTATAGAGTAGATTTACAGAACTTGAATAAGTAACAATATCAATAATCATCTATAATATCTTTTCTATAACAATTACTATTATAATTAATAATTATATAGTTATTATTATACAATTAACAATTAACATTATAATTATTCCAATAATACAATTTATATTACAACTAATTCCAATAATACAATTAATATTATATTTTTTGTAATTAAATTAAGTATAGTTATTATTATTACTTAAAACTACTATGATACGTTCATGAAGTGCTCGATAATGCAAAAATTCTAAATTATTGTGATATAATTCCAAGATTACAATTAATATTATAACTATTGTTATTACTTAAAACTACTATTGTAACGCTCCGAAAATTTTAAGGGTCCACGCGAATCACATGCATACAAGTTATTAAATTTCTTGTATATTTCAATTAATTGGTTTAATTGCATAAATTAATTATGAGGTGCATATTGACATGTTTAAAATATATTTTTCTACATGATTGCATTAAAATGTATTTTTAAAGGATATTCGAGTTGCGATCGAGGAACGGAGACCGAAGGCTGAAAATAGAAAATGTTTTTATTAAATAATTGTTTTTAATTATTTAAAATATGGGTGATGCTTTCATTATTTTTGAAAATAAGGGGTTTTGAGGTGAATTTATACGGTGTGACGTAATTTTTATCGGTGTTGCTTTATCAAGAAAAATACGAACTTTTAAGTAACCCGATTATTAAATTCACAAACCTATTTTATCAAAACCATTTTTATGATTTAATTAAATCCTAATTGAGACTAATCGGCTTAATAGGCCTAAAGCCTAGTAAGTAATTTAATTAGTGTATATAATATACTAAAGCACCTAAAACCCTACACCTTGCAACACAGCCACACGACCACACACTTTTTATTTCAGTAAACTCTCCCCACCACCCCTTTTCACGACACACACTTATTCACCACAAGTTTAAGGAAATTCGAAGGGTTCAAGGTAGAACAAGCCAAAGGTTTCACTCCGTTCTTCATCGTCAATGTTAATTCGTGCGTATAAAATACAAAGGCACGTCATATTCTTTCCTTCAAACATCTATTACACCATAGTATTTATTAAATTGTGTTTTGCATGAAAAATAAGGGAGCATGGATTATAATTTCGTTTTTGCATCAAGGAGAGTTTTTACGTAATGTATGTTGATCCAAAATTTATGTTTAACATGATCCCAAGGGGCAGCCATGATTAGTTAAGGTTTAAGGGTGGGTTCTACATGTTTTAAAGGGTCCTAAGTCATACAACACAGGCTACACACGCACACATCAGAAGTAGTGTAGCGCCCTTACCCGAGCCACTACTAAACAACTAATAAACATGCAATATTAAACTTAATAACAACAATTAAACAGCGGAAACCAAATACTTAATCATCTTACAACCCAAATGAAAACAAAACAATAACGACAGTCTTAAACATTAATACAACCATAACAAATACATGATTCTGAACGTGAAAACGATAAACCACAGAAAACCTCCACTAGATCACCACCGAAAACCCAACTGCTCTAGCCACTGCCCTGGTCGTCCGAACCGTCCAACCTAAGACCTCCCCGTGGAATGGGGTGCCAAAGAAGATAACAAGGACGTGAGCGACAATCGCCCAATACGAGAATGTATGAGTATACAAACTAATATGATGCATGCGAAATGCAGTATGCTCGGATATCAAGGATCAAGTCAGAATCTCATGCTCAGTCTAGAGGTGCCTAAGTGTGTAGTCTCTGATCTGCCCTAGGCATGTGTTGGCTCCCACACTCATCATCAAGACGTGGACCTGCAATGTCCAGGTCATCAGAGCCTGCGGGTTCCGTCAGACACTGTAGCTCTCGATACCCCATCGTCCACAACACAGAATAGGGCTGAGCGGCCCCAACAAACGAGGTATATCTCAAAAGATATCAGGCTCAACATGATATGTCATGCATAATATGCCAAAGGAGTAAAACATGTATCATGAAATAGATAAATATGAAGCATATAAGTGTGTATACTACGCTTGGATATCTCAGTCAGTACATCACGTACCTCACTAAAACAATCTGACAGAAAGCTCTGAACCTAGACAATACCAACATAATGAAATCACTATCAAACCAGAACAAACATGCTACAAGTTCTCCATAATGATCCTTAAATCACTATCTAAGGATTTAGGATTATACCTGCGTCCGTCGTCAACCCGCTGATAATGTCTCGATCTCAGTTCACCGAACCCTCCTCGAGTCGATACTAGCTCCGAAACTACGGTACAACTAGAACTCTCTCTGAAGAATGCGGTGAAGGAAACAAAAGGATCCGCTTCCATTTATAGGCTGCATCCGCACTATTTCAGAAAATCCGAACCAATATTTTTTGCCACGTGTCAGAATATCATTTGTCTAGTTGGATTTCTCGAGATAATGTAATGCGAAGTAGATCGGTTTATCCCTTTTTAAAATTCGGTGGATATCAACAGCTTAATCCCGAATTATCAATTCCTTAATAATACTTAATTTACAACTCATTCATTATCTCTTAATTAATACTTCATTCAAAACAAGGATTCGGGTCGTTACATCCTCCCCTCCTTACAAAGATTTCATCCTCGAAATCAAAACCGAAGTACAATACAACTGAATAAAATACAACTCAAAACAAATGAGGATACTCTGAGCGCATATGACTCTCTAACTCCCAAGTCGCTTCTGCAGTACCTCGGCATTGCCATTGCACTAGAACAAGGGGAATGGTCTTGTTTCTGAGCTTCTTCTCTTTCCTATCCAGGATTAAAAGCGGCTGCTCGACATAAGTCAAGTCTTCTTCAAGTTGAACATCTGTCGGACAAAGAACATGCGACTCATCTGCTACATACCGTCGTAGCAATGATACATGAAAGATATTATGAATGCTGGACAGATACGGCGGTAAAGCCAATCGATACGCCAAATTTCCAGCACATTCCAAGATCTCAAAAGGTCCGATGAATCTTGGGGCTAATTTTCCCTTGAGTCCAAATCTCATCACCTTGCGGAACGGTGAAACTTTAAGGAAAACTTTTTCCCCTGACTGAAACTGTAGAGGTCTACGCTTGGTATTCGCGTAACTCGATTGACGATCTTGTGCAGTTTTAATTCTCTTCTTAATCAATTCCACTACTTCAATCGCTTGTTGCACTAATTCAGGTCCTTGCACTTGTCGTTCTCCTACTTCATTTCAAAACAAAGGAGTACGACAACGTCTACCCTACAAATCTTCGAACGGAGCCATACCAATGCTGTTGTGGTAGCTATTGTTATATGCAAACTCCACAAGCGGCATATGATCATGCCATGCTGGTCCAAAATCCAAAGCACAAGCACGCACCATGTCCTCGAGTGTCTGAATAGTCCTCTTAGACTGACCATCGGTCTCTGGATGATAGGCAGTACTCAGATTCAATGTCGTTCCCAACGCTTTTTTGAAAACTTCCCCAGAACCTTGAGGTAAAGCGTGGATCTCTATCACTGACTATACTTGTTGGCACACCATGATATTTAAAAGAATCTCTTGGATGTATAGTCTTGCCGTGCGATCGAAACTATATTCCTGAATATACGGAATGAAATGTGTTGACTTAGTCAGTCGGTCCACAACAACCCAAATTGCATCACAATTCTTAGAAGATAGCGGCAAGTGGGTGACAAAATCCATCATTACATGCTCCCACTTCCACTCAGGAATAGGAAGATTCTGAAGTAATCCTCTTGGTCGTCGATGTTCTGTTTTCACTTGTTGAAAAACCAAACACTTGGCTACAAACTGGTAAACACTTCTCTTCATACCTTTCCTCCAAAACTTGGTCTTCAAATCCTTATACATTTTCATGCTTCCAGGGTGGATACTCAACTTACTCCTATGAGCTTGAGATAAAATCTCGTCTCTCAATTTAGAATCTTCTGGAACTACGATTCTTCCTGACAAACACAAGGTTCCATCTGTTTGGAATGCAAAGCCAGATGTGTTGTCTCCATTAGCTAACCTTGCTAACTTTTTCACCTTCGGATCAGAAAACTGAGCTTCTCTGATTTTGGCATACAACATCGGTTCAAATAAAATGCGCGTTACTCGAATGTGTTCCATTCCTTTCTTATGACGGAAGTGAAATCCCAGAGAACAACAATCTTCGATTACACTTGATATGAAACTTTTCTGAAGTGCAGATAATCTCACCTTGCGACTAAGAGAATCAGCTGTAAGATTCGCTGATCCTGGATGATACTTGATTTCGCAATCATAATCCTTTAACAAATCCATCCATCTTCTTTGACGCATATTCAACTCTGCTTGAGTGAAGATATACTTCAAACTCTTGTGATTTGTAAAAATCTCAAATCTTTCTCCGTAGAGATAATGTCGCCAGATCTTCAAAGCAAACACAATCGCTGCCAATTCCAGATCATGAACTGGATAATTCTCTTCATGGTTCTTCAACTATCTGGATGCATATGCAATCACATGACCATTCTGGGTTAAAACGCACCCAAGTCCTTGAAGTGATGCATCAGTGTACACAACGTATCCTCCTGATCCAGATGGCAAAGCTAAAACTGGTGCAGTTGTCAAACGTTGACGCAGTTTATTGAAACTATTTTCACAATCATGTGTCCATTCGAACTGCACATTCTTACACGTCAGTTGAGTCAATGGTTTGGCAATCTGAGAAAATCCTGAGATGAATCTCCGGTAATAACCTGTCAAACCTAGAAAACTTCTTACCTCTTGAGCTGATTCCGGTCGTGCCCAACTCAACACTGCTTCGATCTTGATAGGATCCACTGATATCCCATCTTTGGATATAACATGTCCCAAGAAGACAACTCTGTCGAGCCAAAACTCGCACTTGTTCAACTTAGCATACAGTTGGTGATTCCTTAAGGTTAGCAACACAATCCTTAAATGTTGTGCATGCTCTTTAAGGCTATGAGAGTATACCAGTATTTCATCAATAAAGACAATGACAAACTTGTCAAGATACTCCTGGAATACTCGGTTCATCAAATCCATAAATACTGCTGGAGCATTCGTCAAACCAAACGGCATCACTAGAAACCCGTAATGCCCATACCTTGTTCGAAATGCAGTCTTAGGGATATCACGTTGATGAACTCGAAGTTGATGATATCCAGATCGTAAATCGATCTTCGAGTACACTGAAATCCCTTGCAGTTGATCAAACAAATCATCAATCCGTGGTAACGGATATTTATTCTTAACTGTTACTCGGTTCAACTGCCGATAATCTATGCAAAGCTTCATAGACCCATCCTTCTTTTTAACGAACAACACTGGTGCTCCCCAAGGAGACACACTGGGTCTAATGAACCCTTTGTCAAGAAGATCTTGTAACTGTTGTTTCAACTCTTTCATCTCTATTGGTGCCAATCTATAAGGCGCTCTAGAGATAGGTGCGATTCCTGGTACCAACTCTATCTCCGCTTCCACTTTCCTCTCTGGAGGAAATCCAAGAATTTCATCGGAGAAAACATCAGGAAATTCATCGACAACTGGAATGTTCTTCACGTCGATTACATCCTTTGATACATCAACAACATAAATGAGGTATCCTTCTCCTCCTTTTGCTAAAGCCCGTTGTGCCTTTACAGCAGACACTACTGGCATTGGAGGTCGAGCTCCCTCATCAAAGTAAAAACAATTCTCGTTTCGTTCTGGATGAAACTGAACGAGACGTTGATGACAATCTATCGTCGCTCTATACTTAGTCAATAGGTCGATTCCCATAATATAATCGAAATCTTCCATAGCTAATATCATCAAATTGACAGACAAGTATTTACCCTCAAACTCTAGCAAACAGTCTACTACAAGTCTCTTAGCTAAAACCTCTTGTCCCATCGGCGTAGACACCGACATCAAAACATCTAATGACACGTAGGGTAGTTTATGCTTCTTAACAAATATTGATGCTATGAATGAATGAGATGCCCCAGTGTCAATCAATACATATGCAGGAATACCACATAAAAGAAAATTACCTGCAATCACTCTCTCGTTATTCTCCTCAGCTTTTTCTTGGTTCAAGGCAAATACTTGCCCCTGAACTCGTGGGCGTTGCTGAGATCCTTGCGATATTCCTCCACGACGAGAACCTTGAGCAGGAAAACCTTTCTGTTGCACAGTGGCCTCAGACTGTTTTCCACTGTGAGAACCTGTCATAGAACCTCCGCCTCCCCTTTGATTATCCAAATTAGGGCAATCCAACTTCATGTGACCAAAACCACCACAATTGAAACAAGCACCTGTTGCTCTACGACAATTCTCTGTCGGGTGATTGCCTCCGCAGTGGCCACATTGCATCTTTTTCCTGCCAAAGCTGTGTACTCCTCCAAAACAGGAAGAAGAAGAAGAAGATGCAGACTTCTTGAAAGACTGACCCCTTGGTCCCAACGTACTAGAACTTTTGCTAGCTTGCATAGCCTTCCTCCTAGCAATACTGATCTCGGCTTGATGACAAAGATTCACTAATCCTTCGTACGAAGTAGGATCATCACAGACAGAAACCCGATCAAAAATCTCCTGGTTCAAACCATTCAAAAAGTGAGAATATTTTGCTGCAGAATTTTCACTGATGTGAGGAGCGTACGGAAACAGATCCGTAAAACGCTTATGATAATCCTCAATGTTCGAATCTCCTTGCTTAATGGTCAAGAGTTCTATCTCTTTTGCCTGACGAAGAGCTGGCGGAAAGTAGTGATTGATGAAGGCCTGACGGAAATGTTCCCAACGAATCCGCCCATGCTGCTGAACTAGAATGTCAGAAACATGTTTCCACCATTTCTGAGCTTTTCCTTGGATCATGAAATCGGCTACCTCCATCTTCTCATCCTCGTCATAGTGCAGCACTCGAAAACACTGCTCCATGATATCGACCCAAGCTTCAGCAACATCAGCATTCTCATCTCCGGTCAACGGTGGAGGTCCAATCTTCATGAAATCCATAATGTTGACACGATTCCTACGTCTCATTTCATCATGATCTCAGTGACGCCTTCCGTCACAATCTCTACGACGATGTTCTCGTCCAGCCTCATCGTTGCCATAACGGCCATGTCCCACACTTTCGTGACTGCTTCCATCTCCTGACATCTGAAAGGAAACTAAAATCAACTTCTAAATCCTCAAAACAGAATTACTAATGTCCCAAAAATCTTTGCATGCTCTGATATCACCAAATGTAGCGCACTTACCCGAGCCACTACTAAACAGACTAATAAACATGCAACATTAAACTTAATAACAACAATTAAACAGCGGAAACCAAATACTTAATCATCTTACAACCCAAATGAAAATAAAACAATAACGACAGTCTTAAACATTAATACAACCATAACAAATACATGATTCAGAACGTGAAAACGATAAACCACAGAAAACCTCCACTGAATCAGCACCAAAAACCCAACAGCTCTAGCCACTGCCCTGGTCGTCCGAACCGTCCAACCTAAGACCTGCCCCGTGGAATGGGGTGCCCAAGATGAAAACAAGGACGTGAGCGACATCGCCCAATACGAGAATGTACGAGTATACAAACTAATATGATGCATGCGAAATGTAATATGCTCGGATATCAAGGATCAAGTCAAGAATCTCATTCTCAGTCTAGAGGCGCATGAGTGTGTAGTCTCTGATCTGCCCTAGGCATGTTTTGTCTCCCACACTCATAATCAAGACGTGGACCTGCAATGTCCAGGTCATTAGAGCCCGCAGGTCCCGTCGGACACTGTATCTCTCGATGCCCCATCGTCCACAATACAGAATAGGGATGAGCGGCCCCAACAAACGAGGTTATCTCAAAAGATATCAGGCTCAACATGATATGTCATGCATAATATGTCAAAGCAGTAAAATATGTATCATGCAATAGATAAATATGCAGCATATAAGTGTGTATACTACGCTTGGATATCTCAGTCAGTACATCACGTACTTCACTAAAACAATCTGACAGAAATCTCTGAACCTAGAAAAAACCAACATAATGAAATCACTATCAAACAAGAACAAACATGCTACAAGTTCTCCCTAATGATCCTTAAATCACTATCTAAGGATTTAAGATTATACATGCGTCCGTCGTCAGCCTGCTGATGATGTCTCGATCTCAGTTCACCGACCCCTCCTCGAGTCGATACTAGCTCCGAAACTTCCCGACACCAAAAGTGCCCTAGCAACTGACTAGAAACTACGGTACAACTTGAACTCTCTCTGAAGAATGCGGTGAAGGAAACAAAAGGATCGGCTTCCATTTATAGGCTGCATCCGCACTATTTCAGAAAATCCGAACCAATCTTATCTGCCACGTGTCAGAATCTCATTTGTTTAGTTGGATTTCTCGAGATAATGTAATCCGAAGTAGATCGGTTTATTCCTTTTTAAAATTCGGTGGATATCAACAGCTTAATCCCGAATTATCAATTCCTTAATAATACTTAATTAACAACTCATTAATTATCTCTTAATTAATACTTCATTCAAAACAAGGATTCGGGTCATTACAAGTAGGGACAGAATTCTGGTGTGGGTTGTTCAAAGGGGTTCGGCTTTGGGACTTGAGGGCTTGGCTTGGCTTGGTCTGGGCTTGGGTCCAGGGCTAGCTAGGGTCATATATAAGTCAGGGGTAGAGTCTTAGCCATGCTAGGATAGGAACATCAGGGCTGGGGAGGAGTCCTAGCAAGCTAGGACTCCAACCCGTGAGTTGCAAGGGAAGCAACATAGGTTTGCTGCTGGTGCAGGGAAGAGAGGGGCTCGGCCAAGGGGTCTGGGCTGGGCTGGGCTAGGTTCTTAGGGTCCTAAGAGGGTGCACAAGGGTCTGGGCAAGGTCTGGTGCAGCTTTGGTGGCTACTGGTTTGAGTGGAAACATGAAACGAGAGGGAAGTATTTTGGTGCGCAGGCTGCCGTTCTACTTCAGGAGGCTCGTCCGCGCGGTCCAGGGGCTTGGGCTGGTTGGTGATGGTCTGGGCATGGTCCATGGATGGTTAGGGACAGGTGGGCTCGGTGGTGGCTCGGCTGGGAGAGTCCTAGTTGGGTTAGGAGTCCTAGACATACGAGGAAGCACACTCACACACATGCAGAAACATGGGTCGAGTTCCAGCAAGTTTTTGAGCAGGTTAGGTTCTTGTTATTTGGGCTGGGCTTGGTCAGGAGGGTGCCTAGATGGGTTGGCTAGGTTTTGGCTCAAGGTGGATCGGGCGTGGCTCGAGTAAATTAAGAGATGGCTCAGGCTGTTCGATAAGGTGTCTATTTCAAAAATTAAAAGGCTAAAAATGAATCCATGGGTCCAAGGGTGTGGCTCATGTCTTGGAAGGGTAGAATAAATCTTAAAAATGCTATGTTTAAAATTTGGGGTTAAAATAACGAGTTTTGGATTTATTCGGGATTTAATCGCCACACGAAACGCTAATTAACGAGTTAATTGAAACGCCTAGTTTTATGCTTTATAAAATTATGGAAAATTATATTTAAGTTAAAATAATTATTAAAAGCCTAAGTTTTAATTTGGGAATTTTATATTAAGGTTTGGTTTAATTCGAGATTAAAACACAGTAATACGTCGTATTTAAAGATTAATTTAAAAGTCCTCGATTTAAGCTAAATAAAAATATGAGAAAATTCATGTAAGCTTAAAGAACTATTTGAGATATTTTAAAGTCAATGATATTAAGAAAAATTCAAAGTCGATGAGTGAGACGTGGGAAGAAGCTTGCTGAATTTTTTCCTTCAAAATCACGTGGACCAGCCTCTTGGACGTGTGTGTGTGTGTGTGGTGTGTTGCTGGTGGAGAAAATTTCTAGTGTTGTTCTAGTATAGGGGCGTGATTATGGTGTATATTAGTTTAGGGTTTTAGGGCTTATTTTTTTTTATATAAATACTTGAGTAGAAAGCTAGGCCTAATAACCTTGGTATAATAGGCCCATTAAATAGTAGTTAAAAAATATTTTGTTTAGAAAATATTTCGAAAATATTAGCCGAGTTCCAAAAAAGTCTTTATTTTCGTCAAAAGTCGATTATCGGTTTAAAATATGACTCGGCGTGTAAAAACACCTCAAAATACCACATTTTCGAAAATACTCATTAAAATATATCATATATTAAATAATTAAAAATAAAAATTTAAGAAAAATATTTTCCCTTTATGGTCCCTGATCTTCGTTTATCATTCGCCTCTCAAATTATCTTTAAAACATAGTTTTATACATTCTAATATAAAACTCAATTTTAAACATGTAAACATGTCTACCACATTCAATTAATGCAATTAAAATAATTTATTAGATATTTTTCATATTCCCTAGATTTGCATGCAATTCGATTATATTATCGCATTTTGGACCTTACAGTCAGGAACTGTTAGATACCCAAGAATCAAAATTTTGTAGTAAAAGATCATGGTAGAAAGAATTCAAGGAGTGAGGATCATAATTATAATCAAAGGAATACATCAGGCAATTAGAAAAACTCCTTATATGGTTGGGGATCCATGGTCTTGAGACCAGGGAACAAAGAAATATGTTAAAAAAAAAAAAAAAGAGGAAACAAAGAGATGAAACTGCAAATTTAGAGGAAAGTGATACTAAATTTGCAAGTAAAGCCATTGAGGATAAAAATATTGCGAATAATGATAATCTTTCATTTAGGCGGGAGTGCACGGAGCATGAAAGATCAGTTTTCATGTGGGACGAATTCTGATATCCGTTGTTTGTGTTACTGGATAATTGTTCAAGGTCCTTAAACCAATGGTAACTGTGCCTTTTAGCCAATTATCCAATTGGTTATGGGGAAAGATAACGATTGAATATGACGATAGGGAAATGCTTTACTTGATATACATATCTATGGTCAATTTCCATGCATTTCTACAAGTGTCCCCTTGACACTAAAGAAATAGCTGAAAATGGAGTCACAATCCCAAAATCATGTAGGGTAGCTTCGTTGAAATGCTGTAACAAGGAGAATGATTGATAAACATGGAGCACATTTATAACTTGGAAGGGATAACACTTTCAGAAAAGTGCATCTAAGATTAAAATTATAACTTTGTTGCCTCGAAAATTCAGAATATGTTTACAGTCATGAACTCTTGGTTCCTTTGATTATATTCCTCATGTTGATGTAGACTTGGAAGTTAAAAGTGATCTAGTGAAAAAGCTTTATGAAGACTAATTTGCTGAATCCACGGAGTATGAAAATGGTTAACAAAAATCCTAGATATGAGTAATATTGCTCCATGTGAACTTGTTCCGGAGAAAGAAAATATTGTGTTGGAATTTCTGTTTAACATAAACCATAAAATATTATGTGTATTAGATATCAATGTTGTCTCGCATATTATAACACCTATTGACAACACGCAGCTGAATAATATATCACACAAATAAATAACTTAAACAAAAATACTCGGAGATAATTATGCACGAGTATAAATACTTGTGTGATGCCTCAGAGCAAAATAATCATTGAAAAACAATTTGAGTTTACAAAACCACCACTAGTGATTCTATAAAAACTATCTTCCTTAACACGTTGAAGAATCAAATTGTATCATAAAACAAATAATCATATTAAAACGTATAAAGGAACGCAAATAGTATGCCGAAAACTGGAGAAACAAAAACACGATCTTCAATCAACACTTGTACAAGTGTTGCCTTCAGATGTCTCCAACAATAATAGCAATACGTTGTAGCAACGGCGATATTCAGACAACGACGCTTTGAGACTTAATTATTCTCTCTCTATTACTCGTCGTGCAAAAGTCTTTTCAGCCACTACGTTCTCCTCTTTATATAAACTTCTTTTCTCCTAGAGTTTTTCCCGAAAAGGAATCCTAAAAAAAATGAAAACAAGATTTTTATAAAAATAAATAAACTCTTTTAAACAATAATATGATATCATGAGAATCTTAGGATAATTATCGAAGACATAGAAAAGAAAAACTCTTAATTTATTATTTCACACAAACTTATTAATATGGAAAAATAATTTTAGGGAATAAATTGTATTTTGGAAACCAAGATTTATTTTCCCTTTCATATTGTTTTAGGACAAAAACTTGTGTGAGACGATCTCACGGGTCGAATTTGTGAGACGGATCTCTTATTTGGATCATCCATGAAAAAGTATAATTTTTTATGCTAAGAGTATTACTTTTTATTGTGAATATGGGTAGGGTTGACCCGTCTCACAGATTAGTATCCGTGAGACGGTCTCACATGAGACCCACTCCTGTTTTAGTTGCAAGTGAGGATCAAATAGAAGCATAACATGCATTCCGGTATGGCACAACGGGGCCGATCGAGCTTAAGAAATAGGGGTAGCCATAATTTGATTAATTATTGGTGGCATTGAAAATTGAAGTTTAGAATTCATTTTGAAATTGAGAGTCAAGAATGGAATACTGGCAGCAATTTGGGAAATAGGAAAGCTGAAGAATGTTAGGGTCGATAGGGACTTTGTTCATCCTAATATTGGGGTGAAGAACGCATTATCATACCAAATATATATAGGCAAATTGGCCAAATTGTCTACGGAGGCATGTTAGCCCATAAAATTATAATTTTGGTCCATAGTGAAGTGTGATAAAAATTGGTGGTTGTTGTTCCAGTGTCATAAATTTAAGTTGCATAGTCAGAAGGTAACGAAAATCAATTGAGTCAAGGCTTGGTAGTTAGTCAGTTGAGCTCATGTTGGGTAAGTCCAGGTTTCAGTTGTGATCAAGTGCGGTTGGGATATGGATACTCCAAGAAAGCTCAAGATATAAGAACTGATATCTGCTTGATCAAGGGCTGGCAAAAAAGAATAGAAGTATTTGATATCCTTACTACTTGACGAGAGAAGAAAGTGTTCTTATGTAATTCACAAGAGAAGAACATCGAGAGAATAAGGAGTAGATTGAGTGTTGCTAGAGCTTTGTATTCAAAAATGATGTTGTAATCGGACACTATGTTTCCTAATGAGATCGCCTCTCATGGATGTAGATCGAATTGATCGAACAACGTAAATCTTGTGTTCTTTGCATTTCGTTCTTAAATTATTTACTTTCAGGGTGTGTTGGCAATGATTCATAACTTTCTGAGGTATCAAACCAAAAGATGTATCCTGGATTGCATATTCTTAGGCAGTCATCTTGATCAATACATTACCAGTTCTTTATCAACAACTGGTATCAGAGCTTGGTTCTTAGAAGTGACACTCACAGGATGATGGCTAAGAAAATTGAACTAGATCGATTTGACTGTAAAAGGGACTTTGCACTCTGGCGCAGGAGGATGCACTCCATATTGGTTCAACATAAGCTTGCCAAGGCTCTAGAGGGAAATAACAAACTCTCAAAATCTCTATCAGATGAGAGGAAGACGGAGATAATGGAATTGGCATTCAGTACATGGACACTACACTTAAGTGAAAAAGATCTTCACAAAGTCTCATCGGAGAGGACAGCTGTGGGTATCTGGGCAAAATTAGAATCTCTCTATATGATCAAATCACTGAAAGATCAAATCTATCTTAAAGAAAAACTATTTGGCTTCAAGATGATCGAGTCAAAGACAATTGGAGAAAATTTGGATGAGTTTAACAGACTCATCCTGGACTTGGAGAATATTGGGATAGAAATTGAGGAAGAAGATAAAGCTATCTTGGTACTCAACTCTCTGCCTAAATCATTCTCGGTATTTATGGATACGATGAAATATGCCAAAAGAATCACTAGTATTTGAGGAGGTGCAAAAGGCATTGAAGGCAAAGGAATCACAGAATATGATAGAGAAGGACTCTAAAGATATAGGTGATAGCCTCCATATAACGGGCAGACCAGATAAGAGAGAAACTATAACAAAAAATAGAAGCAGATACAGGTCAAAGACAAGAAAATTGAAGTGTTTCTCATGTCACAAACAAGGACACTTCAGAAGGGATTGCCCTGATCGATACAGACTAGGAGATAAAGCCAAGGATCAAGGTGAAGCATCCACTATCCAAGATAGCTATGAACGTGCTGAGGTATTATGTGTTTAAGATTTCATGCCTGATCAGCATCGGGTTCTTGATAGTGGATGTTCATTCCATATGACACCAAATAAATTCTGGTTTGAAATGATAGAAGAGATTGATGGTGAAGAATTCATTCTTGGAAATTACAAAACATGTAGGATCACAAGGATCAGATTTATAAGGCTTGTGATGGAAAACGGTACTGAAATAATTCTCAAGGAAGTAAGATTAGATCCAGATTTGAAAAGGAACTCCTTAGGTAGCCTTAACCAGGATGGATATACCTTCAAGGCCGAGAGAGGAACATTGACAGTCTACAGAGGTGCACTAAGTATGATGAAAGGACAAAGATCAAATGGACTATATGTCCTCTCAGGGAACACATTTGTAGGCTCAGCAACTGCAGTTGAATGACAACACATAGCATCTCAGACTAACCCACATAAGTGAGAAAGGTCTTCTTGAACTGCATAAACAAGGCTTACTTGGAGAGAAGCCACTGAATCAAATGGAATTCTTTGAAGATTGCATAAGAGGAAAATATACAAGGGTTAAGTTCAGTATGGGAAAACACACATCTACTGCACCTATGGACTGTTCATTCAGACCTCTAGGGCCCGTCAAGTGTACCATCGAATGGTGGAGCAAGGTACTACATGACAATGATTGATGGTCATTCGAGGAGAGTATGGTTACATACTTTGAAGAATAAAAGGGGCATTTGAAAAATTCAAGAAATGGCTCACACTTGTAGAAAATCAAACTAGTAGGAAGTTGAAAAATTTGAGGACAGACAATGGGCTAGAATATTTCTCAAATGAGTTCCATGAATTCTGTAAAAATGGAGGGATATCAAGGCATTTTACAGTACCTAATACTCCCCAACAAAATGGTCTATCCGAGAGGATGAACAGAACCATTTAGGAAACAGTTAGATTCCTTATGTAACATTCAGTGCCACCAAAATATTTTTGGGCTGAGGCTGCCAATACAATTTGTCATCTAATAAACAGAAGCACCTTGGTACCACTTGGATTTAAGACCCCAATGGAGAAATGAACATTAGCATCTCCTTAACTAAATGACTTAAAAGTGTTCAGATGTGCATAATATGAACATGTCAGTTAGAGAAAGCTAGATGACAGGGCAATCAAGTGTATTTTCTTGGGATATCAAGAAGGGATCAAAGGCTACACACTTTGGTGCATTGAGCTAGGAAAACAAAAGACCATAGTCAGTAGAGATGTTACCTTTAAGGAGGACCTATTCATATTGAAGAGTCAATCAGCTGAAAGAACATCCACTGAAGTTTTTGATAGGGAAGGAAGCAAAAAGATTAAGGTGGAGCTGTCAGGAACAAAATCTTGTGATCAAAGCGCTTTCTTAACAGATGATGATGGGTTAAGTATTGATACTCAAGACTCTTCAGGTTTACAAAACTACAAGTTAGCAAGGGATAGAGAAAGGAGGATCATAAAACCTCTAGAGAGGTTTGGACATGCAGACTGTATGTCTCATTGTGGGGACCCGGACGCTAATCATTTTCTTAATCATCGTTGGAATTTAATTATCAGTTCTGATAAACAGGGTCTAAAAATTTTTTTTTCTTTTTAAAATGCATCTGCGGAAGGTAATGGAATCTAAATAATATACATCTCTGTATAAAAACTATATTTCAATATAAAAGTACAATATTGTACAAACTAGGTCTAAGGTTCAACTACTAAAGTTCTAGTAATAAAACCTACTCTACAGTAAGTCCGGAATCACCACGCTAACTCGTCTTCTCTCATCATCTTCTTGACCCCGATCCAGCCCCACCTGTTGTCATGCACACATACAAAACAAGAAAACAGCCGGATAACTCCGGTGAGAATAAATCCCAGTATAAAACATGGTAAGCATGTATAGAAACAATCTAAATCATAAAACATGCTATCATGATCATATTCAAAAGTAATAGATTTCATAATCTATGAAATTAAATCAAAATAAGCATGCAACTCAATTCAGATAAACATGCAATTTAAATCAAATCATATAAACATGCTGTCATAACTGAAAGCAATAAACATGGGTTTCATAATCTATGAAACCATATCTATAACACATGCAGCTCTAGTCAAATCATGTCTAGACTCGACTCAACTATAACTCTAGGGATCCCGGTGTGAATAAGACGATCTATCACCTACCCTCCCAATCGGGGTGACGGTACGTCTTATTCCTAGACTTCGGCCTGATCTGTATCCACATCTACAATAGGAGAATGATCTTCCCCTAAGCTGTGATATCACCGAACATCTAGAAGTTTGACGGATCTGTCAAGACTCCCTATCTTAAATGCAATGCATATAAATCTATAAACAAAGCAGTGGCATATCAGCATATAAACAAGAATATTCATATCAGAATATAACAATAATCTAGTATGTGATTTTATTGGGAAACTCAAATGAGATCTGATTTGAGTTATGTCTTCCCAGATATCACATGAATTATACCTTTGTCGTCCTGGTCTGACGAAGACGATGATCTGTATAAAACTCTGTCCATATCAATCTGAAATGACAATATCGAATATGCTGTATCAGTGAATAACTCCATACACAATCTGTTCTGATCAATACTCAAATCAGTATACAATCTGATCAATATCTGAACAAGATACAATCTGAGTCATATCAGTAATATCACAATCTAATCGAAATTATATCTGAATCTGATTAATCTAACTCAACTGATGTTTTGACGGCACAACAATACAATCTGAATAACCCCGTCAATCCGAACATCACAGATATAATACTGGAACTCCTAATCTGTGTCAATAGAATTCATACTCTGAATACTAACACAATTCTGATATCAAAATATCAATCAATATCTTTCACAATTCATAACAATTGCATAACCAGTCTATTCTGAAATCTGACTTCGATTATACAATATATATGGTAGCAGAAACACCATATCTGAATCATATTAAATTCTGACAACATCATAATGTCAAAACACTGCAAAACGTAATGAAACTTACGTCCTTGTTTAGCTCGAGTCGAGAGGAACACGGTACTGCGTTCGGATTTGAATTCTGATAGACGGATCTTCCACAATCGCCAATCTAAAAGGCGTAAGGATTTTCTATCAAAATCTTCGCCCCTTTCTCCATTTTTCTGATGAATTACGTGCCATTCATCTGTATATATACTGCATGCACCATCTGAAACGTGGCATCATTTTTCAAGCAACACGCATGACCGCGGGTGCGGTCGTGTCATGCACCGCGGGTACGCTCATGCTTCGACATTATCTTTCATTTTCTGAAATTCAACACCGCGGGTGCGTTCTTGTTCTTACCGCGGGTGCGGTGTTGTCTCGAATAAAATTTGCCAACTTACTGTCCATGCACCGCGGGTGCGGTCTTGGTTGCACCGCAGGTGCGGTGTGGCTTCGGCCTTTCTTGCAAAAATCCACAATTGCATGACCGCGGGTGCACTCCTGTTCTGGGCGCGGGTGCGGTCTTGCAAACCCTATTTTCTCATGTCTTTTCTTCCCTCATTGCATGTCATGCATTTTCATATCTTCCGAGTCTCATGTTAATAACGATTAATAATCTTGGTTATCGATTCTGTAATTCTTGGGCCTTACATTTCTCCCCCTCTTAGATCTGAGTTCGTCCTCGAACTCATAAGTAATCACATCAGAAATATCAGAGGAAATTCATAAGAGAGTTAAATCAAAACTCAAATATCTGATTCCGGTCTGGAATAAGAATTTGTTAAGTATAATGTCATAATACTTCTCCAGTCCTTCTGACAGAATCAATCTTGCCATGTTGGTTATACAACATCTGTATAAACCAATCACAGTTCATCACAAACCAATGCTGGTAGTTGTTATCCAGTCTGCTTATCTCAGTTAAGGGCATATGCAATCTTTAGCTTCAAATACCAATCATTATCATCGGACGTTGGTTGCTTCAGTCTGTCCATTCTGAACTATCTTGATAGCTATTGTTATACAGTAATTCATATATTGACGATAATTCATAACAATGAGTGCTAACCTCCAGCACTAAAGCTGTATAGTGCTAACTTCCAGCACTAAGGCTGTACCGAAGTCTTCTAATATCTGGATAACCCATTCTGACTGCCTGTCAATCTGTGAAACAATCTAAAAGAGAGTTCATGATATATTCTGTCACGAATATAAACTCAAGCAAAATCACAATCTGATATAATCTACTATTGCATTCTGATCTTTCTGACCACTTTTCTGACACCGATCTGTGTTATTTGGTCCTATTTGTACATGATCTTGTACAAACTAATAAAATATAGATTGAACAATCTGTCAATCATAATCATATCATATCATATCTGGAAAGTATTGAAGTAATCTCATTATGAAATTCATCGAATTATACTCCCCATTTCTTGTCAGACCTATACAATTTCTGTAATAAATCTTCTGATCTCTATCTTTCTGTCTTTTCTGTTCGCACTACAGACATATCAGTACAATTTCTGCCAATATTTCGATACAAACTATGTCATAGCTGATTTAATCGGTCTATATCAAAACATCTGTTCGAATATAATCCATTCTCAATTATCAAACTGGAAACTGAATCCACTACGGTGCATTTCTAACTCTATCTGTGAATTCCAATCCGAACTATTTGATACCCACAAATCAGTTAATAACATAAAGTAAAGAAGAAATACCTACCTGGTATTCGGCTCTGACTGTCGATATCAATTCTGTTATACAATTCTGAAACATTCTGATATCACAAACTAATGAATCTCATACAAAACACAAAATCACATATCTGTTACTCGGTTCTGGTTATTACATTTAAGTTCTGAACATTCTGATCACATTTCTGAATAGCTGTACCTCTCGAAAATAACTCTGATACAAGTGACCTGTATATATTATCAACGGTTCACCACAATCTGTATCATATACTGATTCAAACAACAGTAATATCAAATCAGAAACGAAGTATCAATATCCTATTCAGATCTAGTGAGTTCAATGAACTCATAAAACAAGGATTGCTGATGAATATCTTCATGTCATTCTGATCAACTGGTATATCTCATCTGCAAATACAATATGCTCTCCAAAACAATATAAGATGTCTCAAATACTGATTTAGAACAATATCAATACTCAAGCAGATATAAAACAATAGTTGAACAAAATAATCTGTCAAATCAGACAAAATATATCTCTGACAATTCTGACATTTCTGAAATTTCTGATGTCGGTTTCTTATCAATTCCTGATTGCAATCTCAACTATATCGAAATCAATCTGTATACTAACTTCAGATAACGCATACTCTGAATACAATCTGTTTCAAGCAGGATTCTTATCTGAACAATTTCTGTATACAATCATTACAGTTCTCAGAATATTCAATACAATCTTCAAATATTCTATTTAGTCAATCAGATACTGCAAATATATCAAAATTTCATAGATATAATGAGCATAGAATTCATCAGAATATCTCTGAATATACTGACACGTGCCAAAGAGTATCACAAAATCAGATGTACTCCTGGTCGGTACTTTTCTACTGATTTTTTTTTTCAATTCTTTTAATTCATTCTGTACACTCAATATCATTCTGTATTGAATTCTAGAATAACCATCCGTATCTATTCTGAATTCAATTCTGAAATATATCTTTCTGCTATAAGTACTTCTAAAATCTTATCTAGCAATATCAGCCAATTAGTATATTATTGGCAAATCTGCCAATGCTAGGCTCGATTTCAGTAGGTCTACTGAATACATAGGGATGCAATCTGCTCCTTTCTATATTCATCGAGTCATATACAACACAGATATCAAAGGAATTCGAAATCTAGAATCCTTATCGTGAAATCTCTACTCATCAGCCATATCTGGTCTGAATCTTATACTTTTCTAACTGGAATCTATAACAGTTCTGTACTTGTTTAGCATATTAACATCAATAGTGCGATCGAATCAGAATACACAAGTACATTATAATCTAACTCCATCTTATTCTCATCTTACTGTAGTATACAATATATCACAGAAATCTCTGAGATCAATCTTTCCTCCAAACAGTAAGGAAATCAATACCACAGTATAAACAGACTCCACAGATACAGCATATCTCCATGCAACTCAATCCAAGATATTTGTATGAAATGCATTAGTATATATCAATACAGATGCATCATAATCATAAAGAATAGTACCTGTTGTGGATTCTGGGTCTGTTTCTCAATTGAACGCTGTTCCTTAAGATCTTCGGGACCATCTCTGGGGACAAACTTTAGCAAAATGCCCCAGCTGTTTACAAATATTACATCTACCAAGCACTCCTTGGCATTGTTCTGAAGAATGTCTCCCTCCGCAAGTCCTACAATAGACATCAGTATGGCTTGGGCTGGAACCACTTGAACTAGAGGAACCACTTCCCAACTTCTTGAATGGTTTCTTACGAGTTTTCAGCAAATCTTGCTTCCCACTCGTACTGCCGCGCTCATATCGAAGAGGGGATTGCTGTGTCTGAGGTTGCTTCACACACAGCCGTGTCAATTGTCTAATCAGACTTGCATCAGCTCTCTTCGCTCTACTCAAAATATCCGCAAAATGGTAAGGTCGCTGCAGATTCATAAATGCAACTACCTCCGAAGTCAACCCTCTGATGAACTGATTCACTACAGCTTCATCATTTCCAGCTAAATGAGGAGCAAAACGCATTAGAGTAGAGAATCTAGCAATATATTCATCAATATTCAATTGACCTTGGCTCAAATTCTCAAACTCTGCTTTCTTGTCCTCTCGGTACGAGACTGAGAAAAATCTTCGATAAAATTCAGTTCTGAATATTTCCCACGAAATCACTGTACCTCTCTGTTCCCACATTCTTCTACTGGTAATCCACCAATTCCTGGCGGCTTCTCGTAACTGATAAGGCACCATTTAACTCTCTGTTCATCTGTACAATCAAGTAAATCGAACAATATTTATATATCATCAAACCAGTTCTGACAATCTTCGGACGTCTCGATACCATTCAGAATCGGCGGCTGCAATAACTGAAATTCTTTCATCTTTTCTTCTAGCAGAATTTCTGATGCCTCTATCTGTTCAGATGAAGTACTGCCCTTTTCAGAAATTCTTTGAGGCGGTATATCTGATAATCAAACAGATTAGTACATAATCTATACAATCTGTCTCAGCCCTCCTCTGATCATATACCTCTGATCCAGACTCGGTTATGATTCAGGCTTAACAATTACATGCTGCAATCAACTCAGATACAAACAACATGTAATAGGGAAAGCAGTAAATCATGCTAGCACACACAATGTAAATCAACATTGAAATAAATCTCATGTTAGCAATCACATGCAAGGAAAGAAAATTCAATCTACCCCGCTCATTCTCTTCTATCTCAATCTAAAGGATCTATCAACACTGACTATCTCAATCTAAAAGATCTATCGCTCTGATTATCTCCTCCTAAAGGATCTATCGCTCTGATACCACCTGTTGTGGGGACCCGGACGCTAATCATTTTCTTAATCATCGTTGGGATTTAATTATCAGTTATGATAAACAGGGTCTAAATTTTTTTTTTCTTTTTAAAATGCATCTGCGGAAGGTAATGGAATCTAAATAATATACATCTCTGTATAAAAACTACATTTCAATATAAAAGTACAATATTGTACAAACTAGGTCTAAGGTTCAACTACTAAAGTTCTAGTAATAAAACCTACTCAACAGTAAGTCCGGAATCACCACGCTAACTCGTCTTCTCTCATCATCTTCTTGACCCCGATCCAGCCCCACCTGTTGTCATGCACACATACAAAACAAGACAACAGCCGGATAACTCCAGTGAGAATAAATCCCAGTATAAAACATGGTAAGCATGTATAGAAACAATCTAAATCATAAAACATGCTATCATGATCATATTCAAAAGTAATAGATTTCATAATCTATGAAATTAAATCAAAATAAGCATGCAACTCAATTCAGATAAACATGCAATTTAAATCAAATCATATAAACATGCTGTCATAACTGAAAGCAATAAACATGGGTTTCATAGTCTATGAAACCATATCGATTCTGTAATTCTTGGGCCTTACACTCATGCCTTCTCTTTGGCATCTCAAATCGAATATGAACCCGTAAACTTTCAAGAAGCAATGAGATCTCAGGAGAGGGATATGTGGCATGATGCTATGACAGAAGAAATTGAGTCACTCTTGAAGAATAACATGTGGACATTGGTTCCAAAGCCTAAAGGTCAAAAACAAATTGGTCCAAGTGGATTTTTAAAAGGAAAAGTGGAATACCAGGAGTGGAAAAACCTAGGTACAAAGCAAGACTAGTGGCAAAAGGATTCTCTCAAGTTGAAGGAATAGATTTTCATGAAGTATTCTCACTTGTTAAACATAGATCAATCATATCTATGTTAGCAGCAGTGTCATAAGAAAACCTGGAACTTGAGCAACTTGATGTCAAAACAGCCTTCCTTCATGGAGATATTGATTAAAGAATTTATATGCAACAACCCTAGATGTTTGAGGACAAGTCAAATCCACCTTTGGTATGTCTACTAAACAAGTTCCTTTATGGCTTAAAACAATCCCCTAGACATGGTATAAATATTTCGGTGACTTCATGATAGCACACAAGTTCACAAGAAACAATTATAATTGGTGTGTATATCATAAAGAAATCAACACTGGAAAGGCCATGTATTTACTATTATATGTGGATGACATGCTAATTGCAAGTCGAAACATGTTTGAAATACAATCCCTGAAAGCTGAACTTAGTGCGGAATTTGAGATGAAAGATATTGGGCATGCCAAAATGATTTTAGGCATGGAAATCCAGAGAAACAGAAAATTGAGGGAACTATTTCTGACTCAGCAAGAATATATTGTAAAAGTTTGAAATGGAAAGTTCAAAATCAATATCAGGACCTATGTCTCAACATTTCAAAATTTCTGGTAGTCAATCCCCAAAAAGTGGTCATGAGGAAAAATACATGAAGCGAGTTCCCTATGCAAGTAGTGTTGGGAGCCTAATGTATTTAATGGTATGCACAAGGCCTGACATGGCCTACTCGGTCTGTGTAGTAAGCAGATTTATGGCAAATCCTGGAGAAGAACACTGGCTGGCACTAAAATGGATACTAAGATATATAAAAGGCACAATGAACCATGGACTAATGTACAGAGTAGGCACAGTGAATGGAAATCCGATTAAAGGCTATGTGGACTCTGATTATGCAGGGAGCATAGACACTAGGAAGTCTTTCTCATGGTATCTATTCACGGGGAATGACAATCCAGTGAGTTGGAAAGCCGCTCTCCAACAGGTGGTTGCTCTGTCATCCACCGAAGCTGAATATATGGCAATGACAGAAGCCTTCAAGGAAGCAAAGTGGATGAAAGGATTAATGACAGAATTTGGTTTCGAACAAGAGTTACTGACAGTGTATTGTGACAACAAAGTGCAATACATTTATCCAAACACCAAGTCTTTCATGAAAGGTCAAAACACATAGATGTTAAACTCCACTTTGTAAGATCCGGAGAAGTGCATATTCAAAAGATAAGTACCAAATATAATCCATCAAATATGTGTACTAAGGTTATATCCACAAACAAGCCTCATCATTGTATGGAACTGGTGAATATAACCGAGCCCTGCACCACCTGATAAAAGTGATGCGATAGAAGGTGCCCTCATTATAAGCTTAAATTGATGACAAGTTGGAGATTTGTTGTTCCTGTGTCATAAATTTAAGTTGCATAGTCAGATGGTTACAAAAATCAATAGATTCAAGGCTTGGAAGTTAGTCAGTTGAGCTCATTGCTAGGTAAGTCCAGGTTTCAGTTGTGATCAAGAGTGGTTGGGATATATAGACTCCAAGAAAGCTCAAGATATAAGAACTGATATCTGCTGGATCAAGGGCTGACGAAAAAGAATAAAAGTCTGAGATATTCTTACTGCTTGACGAGAGAAGAAAGTGTTCTTATGTAATTCATAAAAGAATAACACTGAGAGATTAAGGAGTAGATTGAGTGTAGATAGAGCTTGATGTTCAAAAATGATCTTGTAATCGGACACTGTGTTTCCTAATGAGATAGCCTCCAGTGGATGTAGATTGAATTGATCAAACCACGTAAATCTTGTGTTCTCTACATTTCGTTCTTAAATTCTTTACATTCAGATTGTGTTGGCATTGATTCATTATTCATTTTTCTGAGGTTGCGAACAAGCTGACGTATTCTAGATTGCATGTTCTTAGGCAATCATCTTGATCAATACATTAGAAGGGATTCTTTCTCAACAGTCATGTTGTGAAGAAATGGATTCTGACCCATCATATTCAAAATTGCAGTTGAAGGAGTTAGTTCAACGGATGGGCCACCAAGACACGTTTCATCAGTGGGAGAGTCCGAGTCAGAGTTGTATCTATGTTCGATGAAGCCTGAAGCGAAAATTTAAGAATGGGTTCTCTTGTTGATATAAATAATGTTAAAATTCATTTAACATATAATAAATACAAAAGAATCAATATATTACATAAAAAAACAATAAATATTTGAAATATTTACATGAATAATAATCGTCTAGCTAGTTTAGAGGAAAAAATATATCAAATTTGTATAATCCAGTTTTTGGATTATTTCTTTTTCAATCAACAACGTAGCTAGCTCATTTAGTCTATTTTGTGACATTATTGATCAAAGATAAGTGTTTTTTAACTTCAACTTCGATAAGCTTTTTTCTGCTTATGCAACTGTTACTAGGGTGATTAACAAAATTTATAGGCAATATAAGTATTTGAGAATAAATCATTCATTTTTTTCAAACAGTGTACCATCACTATAAGAAATTTATTAATCAACAACACACATACGACAACAGTTTTCACTAAAACTGTTGTTAAAAAAACTTTTAACAACGGTTTTAGTGAAAATCTTTGTCATAGAACGTTTTTTTAAGCAAAAGGAAATGGTTTTATAAAATTGTTGTATTTTGGGGGACAAAGACAACGGTTTTTAGGGTCAATGGCAACAGTTCTATCAAACCGTTGTCTTTGAGCGTTTATGATGAACTGTTTTCTATTAGCATGTTTTTTTGGACAATCAAAAACCGTTATTGATTATTGTGTTGTTTGAACTAAAATTAAAACCGTCGCTATTTCAAAATTGCGACGGTATTGCTTCAAACCGTCGCTAACTTTAGCAACAGTTTAGAGTAAACTCGTCGCATGTTTTAACTTAGCGACGGTTGTACTAAAACCGTCGCTAATGTTAGCGGCGGTTTTAATATAACCGTCGCTAAATGTTAGCGACGATTTTAATATAACACTGTCCTTGGCCTCATCTTTGAGCCTCCATTTCTGCAACAGCTCATCTGAAGGTTGTCCTCTACGGATTCGGTCTAGGAAATCAGACTTGACTGTCAGATTAGATAGTCTGGGAGCTCTTCCCTTGAAATAAACCTCTAACCCAAACCTCTGAATCTTAGACTAAAGAGGTCTCTGCACTGACAACTGTGCTACAACTGCCACTTTTCTGCTCAAGTCGTCTGCGACAACATTAGCTTTTCCCGGATGGTAGCTAATTTCGCAATCGTAGTCTTTTACTAACTCCAACCACCGTCTCTTTCTCATATTCAACTCTTTCTGCGTGAAGAAATACTCGAGACTCTTGTGATCAGTGAATATCTGGAATTTCTCTCCGTACAAATAGTGTCTCCAAATCTTCAAAGCAAAGACAACGGCGGCTAACTCAAGATCATTAGTTAGGTAGTTCTTCTCATGCACCTTCAATTTTCTGGAGGCATAAGCTATAACCCGGACATGCTGCATCAACACTGCGCCTAACCCGAGCTTATATGCATCGGTATATAGCACAAAATCTCCTTGTCCTGTTGGCATGGCTAACACTGGCGCTGAAATAAGAGCTTGCTTCAAAGTATCAAAGCTCTTTTAACATTCATCACTCCACACGAACTTGGTATTCTTCTTGGTCAATTAAGTGAGTGGCACTGCTATTGAAGAAAATCCCTGAAAACTGCAGATTTCTGATGCATTCTTCGGTTCAACCCATTCCTTAACGGCTACTACCTTCGCTAGATCCACCTCAATGCCACTGCTAGAAATTATATGACCCAAAAATGCTACCTTCTCCAACCAAAATTCACACTTACTGAACTTCCCAAATAACTTGCAACTCTGCAAGGTCTGTAGAACTGTTCTCAAGTGCTGACTGTGCTCCTCGTGGCTCTTAGAGTATATAAGAATGTCGTCAATGAATACTATGACGAACTGATCTAAGTAGGGCTGGAATACTCGGTTCATGAGGTCCATGAAAATTGCTGGAGCATTCGTCAGTCCAAACAGCATTACCAAGAACTCGTAATGCTCATACCTGGTTCTAAAGGCTGTCTTGTGAACATCTGCGTCTTTCACCTTCAGCTGATGATACTCCAATCGAAGATCTATCTTAGATAACACTGAAGCTCCCTGCAACTGATCGAACAAGTCCTCGATCCTTGGTAATGGGTATTAATTTTTTATCGTTACCTTGTTCAATTCTCGGTAATTGATACATACTATCATGCTCCCATCTTTCTTTTTTACGAAGAGCACTGGTGCGCCCCCATGGTGAGAAACTAGGGCGGATGAATTCCTTGTCAAGAAGCTCCTGAATCTGTTGCTTAAGCTCTAACATCTCGGCTGGAGCTAGGCGGTACGGTGCCTTAGAGATTGGCACTGTGCCTGGCATAAGATCAATAGCAAACTCCACCTCTCTCTCTGGTGGAAGGCCTGTGACGTCATCAGGAAAGACGTCTGGGAAGTCTCTAACTATTGGCACATCAGATATAGACGGAGTGGGCACGTCAGGTGTGGAAATATTGCTGGCCAAGATGGCCTGACACCCCTTAGAAATAAGCTTCCGTGCCTGCATGGAAGAGTTCATGCGAGGGAAACTTCTCATCTGGCTGGTTCAAAACAAACTGCTCCATACCCAACGGTCTAACCAATACCGACCTTTTTTGAAAATCAATCAGGACTCGGTTCTTCGTCAGCCAGTCCATACCCAAAATAATATGGAATTCTGGCATTGTAGTAGCCCGAATTCCAAATTGGGTAATTAACGGATTAGTGGTGATTAAGAAGGTTTAATGTGTAATTTTGACCGTGGTCATGATCGGACGGACCGAAGATGGTTCGGTAGCACCGAAGAGTTCGGACGATCCGAAGTGAGTTCGGTGGATCCGATCATGAGGTGTCAAGAGCCGATGGACACGTGGGAGTTCGGACGTTCCGAAGTGTAGGTTCGGTGGATCCGATCATGAGGTGTCAAGAGCTGATGGACACGTGGGAGTTCGGACGTTCCGAAGTGTAGGTTCGGTGGATCCGATCATGAGGTGTCAAGAGCTGATGGACACGTAGGAGTTCGGACGTTCCGAAGTGGGTTCGGTGGATCCGAACATAGCCTATAAATAGTGCTCGGAATTCCTCATTTTGGATTATCAATTCTTGAAGTTGTGTCTCATTTTGAGAGGTTTGGAAGGTTTCTAGGGTTAGTTGTCGGTCGAGCGATAGCCAAGAGCTGCCAGGATTGGTAGTGTAGCGACGCCTGAGTTACGAGGCAATCGACATCAAAGGGCTGTCGACGGACGAAGGTAAACCCTAAACCTTTGGTAGTACTAGGGAGTACTGGTTTTGCTAGTCGAGCATGGTAGTATTGTTCATTGGGTATGCTTTTGATGCGTAGGCTTGTTCTAGACCTGATTAGCGGTGTTGCGTAAGGCTAGGCTTGCTGTGATAGAGGTACGAAAGTACTATCCGAGATATCCTGGTCGAGTATACATTCTTATATGTGTTGCATGATTATGTGGTGCATTGATATATGTCATATGATGCATGCTATTATGTCACGTTTTATGATGCATGTTGCATTTCATGTTGAGCCGTATCTCCTTCGAGATAGCCTTTACTGTTGAGCTGTATCTCTTTCGAGATAAGCTATATCTTGTGGGGCCGCTCAGCCCTGTCTTGTCTTGTGGACGCATGGACACCGAGAGTACACAGTGGCCGACGGGTCGGGAGGGCTTCGGTGATCTGGGACATTTTAGGTCCACGTCTGTTCTTGTAGTGGATGCAGTGACCCAGAGGAGTACCGCGCGGCACTATCCACTTGGCGCCTCTAGACTGAGCATTTTGAGATCCTTTGTTACTCCTGTTTCTTGACTACCCTGGTATCATATCATAGCATGTGCATTTCATATAGGTTTGTATACTCATGCTTTTGTACTGGGCGTTCTTATCGCTCACGTCCTCGGTTTTGTTTATCTTGGACACCCCATTCCCTCGGGGCAGGCCTCAGGTTGGACAGCTCAGGAAGTGCAGGAGGAGGACGTTGAGTAGCTGGTTGGCTTAGTTCTTCGGTATCTATTCTATTCGATATGGTTGTTCAGTATTTTCCATTTTAGTTCGAGTTGTTCTGGATTTCGATTGGGTTGTATAACTATCGTTTGTTGGCCTTTTCCGCAATTATCTCTGATTATTATTAATTAAGTTAGTTGCATGCTTAGTTCTTGATTAGTAGGTGATTCTGGAACGGGTCACTACATTTATGGTATCAGAGCATGCTTACGATTTTGGGATATAGATTCTGTTTTGGGATTTTCGTGGACCATTTTACCATTTTCCCTATTCTATCTTGTAGCGATGGCTGACCACTTTGGTGATGAGAGTAGTCAGGGAAGTGTAGGTCGTTGGGGTGACCAGCACGATTTGTTAAGCGTCATAAGTTACCGTATGTTCTCTAGACGTCATTCTTTCCGTTTCTACCCCGATGGGTCATTCGGTGTTAGCGAAGCGTCTAGTGCTGGGTTGTCCCTTAGATTTTGAGGGTAACGAATTGATTGCAAATCTTATGATCTTGGAGATGGAAGATTTTGATTGTATTCTAGGTATAGACCTATTGACTACCTACCGAGCTACCGTGGATTGTTACCAGAAGCTTGTTCAGTTTCGTACGACTGAGAGCTCTAGTTGGTTTTTCTATGGTGAGGGATCGCGACCTCCGATGCCAGTGGTATCTGCTCTGAAAGCCTGTCGTGCTTTAGAGGCGGGCGGGGAAGGCTACCTCATCTATGCGATTGTGCATTGATTATCGCCAGCTGAATCATGTGACGATCAAAAACAAGTATCCATTACCTCGTATCGATGATTTGTTCGATCAGCTTCAGGGTACCTCTGTTTACTCCAAGATTGACTTGCGATCGGGTTATCATCAGATGAAAGTTAGGGATGATGATATTTCCAAGACTGCATTTCGTACTCGATATGGGCATTACGAGTTTCTAGTTATGCCATTTGGATTGACGAATGCGCCAGCAGTGTTCATGGATCTGATGAATCGAGTCTTTCGGGATTTTCTAGATCAGTTGTGTTCAACAACAATTGAGATGTAATAACGATGTTGTTATTTCGTTTTGTTCATCCTCTAAGCCTGATTTCGAGGACGAAATCTTTTTAAGGGGGGGAGAATGTAGTAGCCCGAATTCCAAATTGGGTAATTAACGGATTAGTGGTGATTAAGAAGGTTTAATGTGTAATTTTGACCGTGGTCATGATCGGACGGACCGAAGATGGTTCGGTAGCACCGAAGAGTTCGGACGATCCGAAGTGAGTTCGGTGGATCCGATCATGAGGTGTCAAGAGCCGATGGACACGTGGGAGTTCGGACGTTCCGAAGTGTAGGTTCGGTGGATCCGATCATGAGGTGTCAAGAGCTGATGGACACGTGGGAGTTCGGATGTTCCGAAGTGTAGGTTCGGTGGATCCGATCATGAGGTGTCAAGAGCTGATGGACACGTAGGAGTTCGGACGTTCCGAAGTGGGTTCGGTGGATCCGAACATAGCCTATAAATAGTGCTCGGAATTCCTCATTTTGGATTATCAATTCTTGAAGTTGTGTCTCATTTTGAGAGGTTTGGAAGGTTTCTAGGGTTAGTTGTCGGTCGAGCGATAGCCAAGAGCTGCCAGGATTGGTAGTGTAGCGACGCCTGAGTTACGAGGCAATCGACATCAAAGGGCTGTCGACGGACGAAGGTAAACCCTAAACCTTTGGTAGTACTAGGGAGTACTGGTTTTGCTAGTCGAGCATGGTAGTATTGTTCATTGGGTATGCTTTTGATGCGTAGGCTTGTTCTAGACCTGATTAGCGGTGTTGCGTAAGGCTAGGCTTGCTGTGATAGAGGTACGAAAGTACTATCCGAGATATCCTGGTCGAGTATACATTCTTATATGTGTTGCATGATTATGTGGTGCATTGATATATGTCATATGATGCATGCTATTATGTCACGTTTTATGATGCATGTTGCATTTCATGTTGAGCCGTATCTCCTTCGAGATAGCCTTTACTGTTGAGCTGTATCTCTTTCGAGATAAGCTATATCTTGTGGGGCCGCTCAGCCCTGTCTTGTCTTGTGGACGCATGGACACCGAGAGTACACAGTGGCCGACGGGTCGGGAGGGCTTCGGTGATCCGGGACATTTTAGGTCCACGTCTGTACTTGTAGTGGATGCAGTGACCCAGAGGAGTACCGCGCGGCACTATCCACTTGGCGCCTCTAGACTGAGCATTTTGAGATCCTTTGTTACTCCTGTTTCTTGACTACCCTGGTATCATATCATAGCATGTGCATTTCATATAGGTTTGTATACTCATGCTTTTGTACTGGGCGTTCTTATCGCTCACGTCCTCGGTTTTGTTTATCTTGGACACCCCATTCCCTCGGGGCAGGCCTCAGGTTGGACAGCTCAGGAAGTGCAGGAGGAGGACGTTGAGTAGCAGGTTGGCTTAGTTCTTCGGTATCTATTCTATTCGATATGGTTGTTCAGTATTTTCCATTTTAGTTCGAGTTGTTCTGGATTTCGATTGGGTTGTATAACTATCGTTTGTTGGCCTTTTCCGCAATTATCTCTGATTATTATTAATTAAGTTAGTTGCATGCTTAGTTCTTGATTAGTAGGTGATTCTGGAACGGGTCACTACAGGCATAGGCAACACAATCAAATCTGCATACACTAGGTGGCCTTGCAGTTCGAGATCAATGTCTCTGATCACGCTAGTAGCTGAAAACTCTTCCCTTGATGGGACTGTCACGGAATAATCCACGTCAAGGCCGATGGTCTTGATATCCAAGTGATTAGCAAACGTCTCTGAGATGAATGAACGAGTGGCCCCAGAATCTATCAAGACCTTAGTATCTAATCTCTTAATGAAAATATTTCCTGAGAGATGTTAGCACAACACAAAACTTATATCTCAAAATTCTAACCTTAACTGCCTGCATAGTAGAAATTATTCCCCAAGTCACTCAAAAATATTACTATCACACTAATAATCCCAAATAAATTCAACACATGCATGACAAAATAATATAAGCCTAGGTAGAAAAGTTTACCGGTCAGTAATGTCGTGTCTGGGTTCGCCTCCTGAGCATGCATGGCAAACACCCTGCACTGGGTCGGCTGCCTCCACTGAGGGCACTCCTTTAGCATGTGGTCACTTTCTCCGCAATTAAAACACTTACCTGACCCATACAAACACTGTCCCGGGTGCTGGTGGTTACACTTCGGGCACACCGAGTACTCTCCTGGCCTCTGGGGAGCCTTCTGCTGCGGAACAGGGCTCTTGCCTTTGGGTGGCCCCTGATAATGCTTCTTCCCTGGCGGCCCCTGGTAAGACCGCTTAGGCTATGGTTGCTGCTGCTGCTGATGCTGGTGTTGCAGTGCTTGATAGGGCCTCTTGCCCTGCCTGTCATTCTCGATATCACTCTGATCCTGTTCTGCCGCCAAAGCTCTAGACACGACGACTGTGTAAGTATTAGGACCAGCAACTCGAACATCATGGCGCAAGATTGGCCGCAATCCATCAATGAAATGCGTAAACTTACTATGGGCATCATTAACTATCAGGGGCACAAAGTGACACCCCCTCTCAAACTTCCTGACAAACTCTGTAATACTACCGTCTCCCTGTCGCAGTGTCATGAATTCCCTGGTCAGTAATGGAACTTACTTTTTCAGTGAAGTACTTGGAGTAAAATATCTCCTTAAAGCCATCCCAAGAAAGGGTATGCAAATTCACTGATACCGACGCTCTCTCCCACCACAGTCTGTGTCCCCGATCAGTAGAAATGTTTCACACCTGACCCTATCTGCATCTTGCAGCTCCATAAAGACAAAAATCAGCTCGATGGACTTAATCCAACCCTCGGCTATCATCGGGTCAGTGGTTCCCGAAAACTCCTTTGGTCTCATCCGCCTGAACCTCTCGTACACTGCCTCTGGTCTGGGCCTAGCCCCCGTATCAACTGCAGCCTGGTTCCCCGCAAATTATGCGAAGAAGTGAGTCATACCCTTTGGGCTCATCCGCCTGAACCTCTCGTACACTCCGCTCCTCTCGAGCCTCTTTGTCCTTATCCTTAGCTTCGCAGTTAACCATACGTCTAGGAGACATATTGTTCCAAAATTTACCCAACACGTAAACCCAACATGCATGAATATGATATCAATAGCATAAGATGCACGTAATTTGAACTTGAAACATGGACATGTTGAAATCATAACTTAATGCTTAATACATAACAAGAATTTAAAAGCTTAAAACTTACAGACTTGATGTGTGACTTCGTGAGCTTCTTGTGACTGGCAGTAGGCATAACCCTTTACAAGAACACCGCTCTTATACCAACTATAACATACCGTACTTTTTACTACTTAAAATTTGCGGAAAATTAAAAATTTTCTAAATTATAAAATAACTCTCAATCTCGATTTAAAATAAACTGTACGTCTCAAAAGTGGTTGCAACAAAAGATCTAGAAATAAAGTTTGCCAAAAGCATTTGATTAAAATCTCATAACCATTAACATAAATCAGAGTATTTTGATCATTTCATAAAACATAAAACATGACGGTCCTCGGGTTTAGCCTCCCGCTCAGTCCAAGCCAGCTCCTTGGTCCCCACCCCTAGTCTCCTCCAAGTCATCCTCACCTGCATCGATAAAGTCTAGTGAGTCTAAAGACTCAACACGTATAAACTGGAAGTAACGAGTAGTTCGTAATAAAACCACATGCAACTTCAAAATAGAGGGTACATACATGAACTTGAACTTGCAATAAAACTTGAACATACATACATAACATAGACGTGCCATAACGTGAAAACATTTCATAAACATGGTTGCATACTTGCACATACATAACTTCATCATTTTTGCGTAGAGGTATGTTTAAAAGCAAGTGACCCATAAATAAATACGCCTGATCAGACTAAACCACAGTATTGGGCTGACAGAGAAGATCCATTGCCACATACAGGAAATCCACGTTCATGCTTTAACGGGTGTATTGGTCCTCGTTCATGCATTAACGCTTTCCAATCATGATCTAAACTCGTTCATGCTTTAACAGGGTGGATTGGTCTCTGGTAATGCTTTACCACTTTCCAATCTCATACATAAATTGGTCACAAGACATTTAGCATACCTCAAAACTTAAAAGTACTTTTTTTGCACGTTGAACATACTTACTTGACGTTGAGAGATTCGTTGGATTTCGGTTGGGGCCACTGCTGCACATGCTAACAAGATTTCAAGCACTTAATTTTCATACTTAGACATAATAATCGTGCTCACCACCCAAAATGACAATTTCCTTATGACGTTCTAAATTGCTCGGGACTTGACCTCGTTTAATCATTATACTAAACCATAACATCTACCCCTAAAACAAATCCTAAAATGACGTGTGAACACTTCCCAAAACATAGAAGACATGAGCCTAAAATAATGTTTTAAAAAGTCATGAACGAGCACCTAGGCGCTGGACAGTGCTGCGCTAGCACTGCCGCAGGCCTAGCGCTGCGGCGCCACAAGGGCAGCGCCGCGACGCCAAGCTTGCGTAGAACGGGCACTGCGGCCCTCCCTGGCGAGTGCTGCGACGCTAATCCTGCACACAAACAACCCAAAATAACACATTTTGATGCAATTTTAAAAGTCACGCTTAACCGACTCGAACCGATGCAACGAGACTCATCTTAGGACGCTATGACAAGGATTCAACTCAAACAATTGTCCCCAAACAAAGACGCACAATAACCCCGCAACATAATCCATAAACATGAAGTTTGACACCAAAATATTTTCTACGACTTCTAATGCAACCAAGTGCCTATCGATCGAGACGAGGAACCAAACATCAACCCCACAATACTTAAACACAGCAGCAGTCACCCGTCGATCCCCAACGAAGCCTCCAACCATAAAACTTCAAGAACGCATCAATAACATATTTTTTCAGAAAACACAGTTTGAACAGTCCCACAAAAAAGGTCATAACTCACTCAATTTTTATCCAAATATTTCGAATCTTATATCAAAGTGAAGGTATCGAAAAGTTCTACGTTTCATATGTTGAAAGTTTTCTCAAATTCTCGACCGAAAATACGCAGTTTTCAAAATACAGTGAAAAACGAAATTCTAGATCAAAGATTTATTTCAAAACTGATCCAAACAATTTTCTGCTCAAACTATGAACATCATACCTAATTTTTACGCATAATAAACATCAACATAAATACTATGACAAAATCGACGCAGGAAAAACAGAATATACGTGCCTTATGATGTTAAAGTTTACCAAACCGACGATAAGCGGAGATGGCGCGATGATTGATCCGGGATGAACGTTGCGCTAAAATCATTGAAGAAAACACACAAAAATTTGCTGGAAGATGGAGAGGGAAGGGGGCGGCTGCAAGGACTCTTAGAACCCTAGGTTTCTTTTTCAAAATATGAAATGAATGGTGTGTATGTGTGTGTTGTGTGAAAAACATGAGTGAGTGTGTGTAAAAGCGTGTGTGTGCGTGTGTTTAGAAATAATTAGGGGATGATTTTGCTTAATTATACCATTAACCATGCTAATTAAGATACTAATTAAAATGTTAACTCAATTAACAAATTAAATAAAAATATTATCCCTACTAATCTTTAAATATAATCCCCTAATTAAAATAAAGAGTACAAGCACTAAATCCTTAAAGGTTTTAAAATCTTAAAATCACCTAATAAATAAATTAGGCTTTACAAGATTAACACTTTATAAATAAATTAAAATGCCTCATTCTTAACTTAAAATAAAATACCGCGTTAAAATTTTCGCCAAAAGTCATCGCCGGTCTTTTCCTCGATCCCGCCCCGAATAATCGCCTGAAACATGAAACTCGGAAAACATCTTAACGTGTATCACGTAAACATAATTATTAAAATAATTTATTTAAATAAATCATGCATGGATAAAACTCAATTTAAATTTAAATAAATGATTTAACAATTAAATAAATACATGGGTTTTACATGCACTGCAATTTGGGCTCTACACACCCACCGTCCAGGGCTTCCTGTCTCAATGGGAGACTTGCAACAAAATTGTCGTTGGGGTAAATCTTTTTTTTTATTTTGTTATTTATTTTTAATGATTATAAATAATAAATAAATAATTTAATTTGATAAATAAATAATATAATAACATAATATAATTTTCAAATATAATATATATATATATATATATATATATATATATATATATATATATATATCTGTGTGTGTGTGTGTGGGGAAGTTAATTTTGTAATAATTTCAAAAATATTTATTCAATAAATTAATTGTTTAAGAAATTATTATCCAAAAATTTTGGTGATCGACAAAATAAAAATAGCACTTCACTATTTAAGGAAACAACTGCATATCTTTTATGTAACAGATATTAGCTTAAATACCCAGCTCTGCAACCAGACTTTTTCTCAACCGGCTTAAGCCAAAAGAGTTCTAGCCTCTCTAACAAAGGTTGAACTAGAGAAACCTGATCGCCTGACTTTAAGACCGTCAGTAATTCAAACTGCTCAGAATAAAAGAAGATAAAACTCTCAACCGGTTGACTGAAAGACAACATTAAAGAAGGTTATTTATTGCCTACTTAATGAAAGACATTCTATGACCAGTTCAGAACATTCAAGAGCTTGCAACGTTTCAAAATCAACGTATTCCTACATCAGTCCCGAGAAGGATCTGCATTTATATCATTATCCCAGAAAGGAAAGATCATTTATCTTTAAAAGATCTGTGGATAAAAGCAGTCACCATAAAAAGTAACTATGTAGCAAACTCTTCATAACGGGACTCAAGGTAAATGTCAGCAAAGAGCATTTAATGCTTATCTGAAGAACATTAAATGCAGTTGCAGCTGATGGTGACACAACATTTCTCTATTAGAAGTTAACGTTACTCAATCTTTTCGACCGTTGGAACTATATTTTATATTAGAGAAGGAAGTCTGCAAGAAATAGTGTGCAATACATTATCAAATTCACAGGAGTAAAATCATCACATGCTTGCATACTTCAAAGATTCAGAGCGCACTCAAAAGCTTACTTACTTCATCGCTCATAAGCACGCACTGAACAAAAATATATCTGATCATTCTAGGATCATCTTCGTGCTACCAAAATCAATTTACTTGTATCTGTAACCTTTCGGTTATTTAGATTAAGTTGTGGTGTTTGGTGAACCGAGTCTTCTTAAAATCCAGAACTGTAAAGTGATCCACTAAGAGTTCCAAAACAGGCAGTGTGATAAGTCCTGATTAGAGTGGGTTGTTACAAATAGTTTTTGTAAAGACAAAGTTTTTAATGGAATCCTTCCTGAAAGGGAAGAAGGGGTGACGTAGGAGTATTTATTTATGAACATTCATAAAAAAACTTTTTGTCTTTACTTCCAGCAAGCACTTACCTTTCACACTACATCTCATTGATAAGTTGGCCAACAAGTTTTAATTTATCATTAGAAATCTTGAACTGTCTTCCGCACTCCACAGTGGTTCATATTTCTAATAAGTTTGAGAAGAATTCTCAACCGCCTAAAATGGTTGAAAAATCAGTTTTAGAAAGCAAATTTTGAAAGAATTCACTCACCTCCCCTCCCCCTCCTCCTCCCTCTCCCTCTAAACTATTTTTCGATCTTAACTTTAATTAATTAATGTAAATAATGAATGCCTCAATATAATTTATAAGTAAACATTCAAACAAACGAATTTGATAATAATTATTTTATTAAATTTATAAATAAAATTTTAAAAATTTCTTGTTTTATTTTTAAATGTTTATTTATTTTTAAGAATTATAAATAATTAATAACTGTTTTTAATTTAATAAATAAATAATATATTTATAAATATGTAATCTATATGAATTTTACAATTTTATAATATTTTTAAAATATTTAATTAACATATAATTAAAACAACAGCACAATTTATAAATTATAACTAAACAATATTCAAACACATAATTGAAATTTTGGTGCATAAATTATACTATTTTAGTAGAAAACTTACACCAAAATAAAATTTTAGTCATAGATGGCCTATTTCACTATTTTAGTGTTGCTATAACTTTAAAATAATGCAATTGTTACATTAAATATAAAACATATCCACCCATTCAACACTAAAATAAATATTGTCGTAATATTTGTTGGAACATTTCATGTACGCAATCTTGTTTGATTTGATGTTAACAAAACTTGTTATTTTGTTACTAATGAACTTACCTAAGTGTACAGTTAGCTGAACGTAACTGAAGCTATCGAAGAATGCAAACTGAAAGTATCAACTGATTAATCGAACTGAACCAGTTCAACGTATTGTCCAGCTGATAGGTGGTTCAGCAGAAGACCTTCAGAAGCCTGGCCAGCTGATGAAGAGCTCAACTGATGAAGAGCCCAGCTGACCAGTTCAACTGAAAAAGTGAAATCAAATCAACTGACGAGTCAACTGTTTCACCAGCCCAACTGAAAATCAGTTCAGATGACCAGTTCAAAGCATCGGTTAGAACCAATCAGTTGCATAACACGACAAGTTTATTCAATGGAATCCACCTGTTCACAAAGGTACAAAAGCAATTGTTCAGTCAAAGAAAAATCAACAGACGTTGCATCATGTTTAAAGCCAAAACGTTCAAGAATGGCTATCAGAAAGTACAGACATATTTTGAGAAACAGATTTAAAATACAATGGATACAATAATTGAGTCTCACTGTACGATCATACTTTGCGCCTATAAATAGAAGATGAAAATCAGTGATATACATAGCAATAAGAGTGTGAAGAAAAAGAGCACGCTAAAAACCTTATCACAAGAAGTAATCAGCCCAGTTGTGAGGGAACACTTCAACATGTTATCAGCTTAGTATAGAAGCTCTTTTCCCTCAGTGTGTGAGAACACCTGTGGGGACCCGGACGCTAATCATTTCTTTAAACGTCATTGGGACTAAATTAATCAATGATAATAAACATGGTCTAATATTTTGTTTTAAAAAAATACAATGCCGAAACATAATGTAAATCAATCTGAATTACATATTAAGTATAAACATACAAGTCTTGTATTGTCTATGATAATTCAACTAGGTTCAACTACATATCAGTGCTGAAACCTAATTTAATTCTGAGCCCGGATCTCCATGCTAACTAGTCCTGCCTCGTTCTCTTCTTGACCCTGATCTTGTCTCACCTGTTGTCATGCACACATACAAACAAGACAACAGCCGGATAACTCCGGTGAGATATAAATATCCCAGTATAAACAATGTATACGTATGTATTTCATATAAACCATATAAAAGCATAAAACCGATATCTACAACATGTAACATAATCAGAAACATGAGTTAATATCAATCTATCAATCATACTCTGAACATGTATCAATCAGAAACATGACTCAATAAACAACTCTGAATCACACTCTGTGACTCTAAAACTCTGACTCGACTCGTCTTAATCTAGGGATCCCGATCTGAATAAGAACACAACGTTCTCCCATCTACTTTACCCCAGCTAGATGATGGTACGTTCATAGTCCCAGACTTTGATTGTCTATATCGAAGATCTGCAATAGGAGTCGGTCTTCTCCTCAGTCTATCGATATATATATATCCAAAAGTCCAGTGACTTGGCGGTTCTGCCATGACCCCGAATCAACATTTATTTATACATTTCTCTTCTCGGTCTGACGAAGTCGAAGTCTCGAAGTCAAATCTGTCCATATCTGTGGGGACCCGGACGCTAATCATGTTCTTAATCATCATTGGGAGTAATTAAAACAATTATAATAAACAGTGTCTAAATTTTTTTTTTAAAATAATGCGGAACGTAGTGACATAAAACATATATACATCTCAGTATATAAAAGTATTAGTCATATACCACATACATTTATTCAACTAAGGTTTAACATCTAATGTCAAGTGTCCAAACCCTATCTCTAATCCAAGTCCGGAGCTTCCACTCTAATCACGATCACTCCTCATCTCTTGGACCCTGAACCTATCCCACCTGTTGTCAAGTACACATACAAACAAGACAACAGCCGGATAATTCCGGTGAGAATATAATCCCAGTATAAATCAACGAAGCATGCAATCATATGATAAACATAAAAGCATGGACAGATAACGGCAATATATATCAAAAGCTGAAACATAATCGATATCAAACTGTCGACAATGCTCGTGACTCCACGACTCAGACTAGACTCAGTCCTAGCCTAGGGATCCCGGTTTCCAGACATTTGCATTCCATATCAACCAACAGTAATAGAAAAGACTCCAGTTCTATCCACGTCGATATAGCATCGATCACCAGTAATAGAAGAAGCTCTGTTTCTATCCACGTCGGTATAGTATCGATCAACAGTAATAGAAGAAACTCCGATTCTATCCACATCGATATGACATCGATCAACAGTAATAGAAGAAGTTATAATTCTATCCACATCGATACAGTACCGATCACCAGTAATAGAAGGAGCTATAATTCTATCCACATCGACATCCAATTATCCGGTGACAGGCTATGGCACTACCGCCAATATACTATCTCATGACATCGTGCAATGTGCCTGTGTCGATCCCACCACTATTAGGCACTTCTGTCATAAGATTACTCGACTAATACCTGCTGTCTATATATCAAGAGAACAAGTAAACGGATACCTGCTATCTATATATCAAGAAAACAAGTATATCAATCAAATACATGCAAATATCAATGCAATAAAATAAAGTATGTGATTTAGGGAAACTCAAGTCTAAACCGACTCAAGTCGATCTCCCAATACACATTGACTTATACCTTTCTTTCGTCGGTTTCCGACTCAGTCGAAGTCCTGAACTCAAAGTCTGTCTGGCAATGACAATATCAAATAATCTCATATCAATATGCTATTCAAATCGATACAACTCTGATCAATCTGGATTTAATTCAAAATCAACGGTATAACGGTACAATCTCAATATCCCCGTCAATACAACATCACCAGATAACAGTTACAATCCATAACCAATATCCAATATGATCTATAATCCAGTCCCGATTCAAATCTGTCCGGTATAAATCAATATACCCTAAAAATTCATAACAATTCCATAATCAGTCAGTTTCTCAATCTGACTTCGATTCTACGATGTCTAACATATCAAGAACATCATATATGAATCCTATTCAATTATGACAATGACATAATTTCAAAGCATGTCAAAACGTAGCAAAACTTACGTCAAGTTGTAGCCTACGTTGATAGGACTGCAGTACTGAAGTCAGATTACAATTCGGACGGACGGATTTCTTACAAAAGGCGTAAGGATTTTCAACACATATACATGAACCTTTTCTCGATTCTTTCTTGTTTATTCTGAAGGAAACAAACGTATATATGTATATATATCCTAAGTTGCATGTAAAAGAAACGTGGCTTCTTTTCACAATTCTTAAGCGGCGCTCGGGCGGTCGATCATTACCGCTCGAGCGCGGAACCCTCTGTCCGAGACTTACATTTGATAACCATTGGCGCTCGGGCGGTAATATTCTACCGCTCTGGCGCCATACTTTCTGTCCGAGCACTTTTCTTGTTAAACACTGGCGCTCGGGCGGTCATTTCCTACCGCTCGGGCGCCAACAGTTCTGTCTAAAACTTGCACCCTTCATAAGTTTTGACCAATCTGGTCTCGTAATAGCCCGTCTATAATTATATCATTTAAATTCAATAATCTCAATTTAATAGTATCAAAATCTCGGGCATTACAATATCTAATCTGACATGACAATATCGAATAGACACAATATCAATATACAATTTATTCAAGATCTGTTCTGATCAATACTCAATCCGAAACATAATCTGATCAATGTCCAAGATATAATGATACAATCTATCAATATTGAATCTGATCAAATATCAATCTGTTGATATTTCAACGGCATAACAATACAATCTTGATAACCCCGTCAATCTCAACATCACAGATATAATATCACAACTCATAATCGATATCAGTATGAATCATAATCTTCAATAATAACAGATTGTCATATCAAATCTGCGCAATCTCAATCATATCAACTCTAAAATCATAACAATTATATCATCAGTCCGTTCTTTGATCTGACTTCTATTATATACTGATCAGTATATCCAAAACACATAATAATAGTCATGTCTCAATTTAAAATCAGTAATGATACAAATCTGATATCAACTCTCAATCAATTCCTTCCGTAAATCATAACAATTTCATACGGTCTCTGTTCTTTAATCCGGTTTCGATTATACGATGTCTGATATCGTAAGAACAACATATATCAATCGTATCTAACTCTGGCAATATCATAATTTCAAAGCTTAACAAAACGTAACAAAACTTACGTCCAGTTGAAGCTCTTGTCGATAGAAACTCGGTACTGTACTCGGATTCAAAATCAGATGGGTGAATCGTTACCAGGTCAAATTTCAAAATCAGAATCTGAAGTTTCCCTCGGTTCTATCTTTTTTTCTGAATAGTGAAATCAAGTTGTATATATATACATACACAGTGCATGAGAAGGCTAGGTGGCGTGATCCATGCGCTGCACGTCTCGCGCATATGCGCGACACTACTCGGCGCATATGCGTGAGAGCTCAGGTCTCGGTGGGTAACATCACGACATCTCGCGCATATGTGCGCCTCACATTCGCGCATATGCACGAGACCTACTGTCTCGGCATATCACCACTCGCGCATATGCGCGCCCTGCTCGGCGCATATGCGCCAACTTCTCTGGAAATTCTCACTTGTGCTACTGGTCACCTCGCGCATATGTGCGCCCTCACGCCGCGCATATGCGCAAGGTCTTCTGCCCGTTCCACGCATAGCTCGCGCATCATGTCGCGCATGTGCGCGAATGGCACACCCTCGCACATATTTCGCGTTTTATTTCGTCTTTTCGTTCTAATCCTTTCCGTCTATAATCACATCAATTATCGCCAAATCATTTCAGATCAATTTCATATTACAGTAATAAAAATTCTCGGGCCTTACATTTCTCCCCCCTAAAATACGATTTCGTCCCCGAAATCATACGCAATCAATTCAGATATATCAGAATAAATGTATAACATAGTTTAATCAGAAAACTCATCTTAATGAATCTATTCTGAAATCAATCTCATATCAGATTCTGTCTTTCATGTAATCTCTTTGATATTCTGTAAATCTTACTGTGTTTTCAACAACAGAATAATCTTCCTTCTGAAATATCTTTCTTTTACGGATCTCTGATTCCAATCTGGAATATTAATTCAAGAAGTAAAATATCATAATACCACTCGAAATAACTCTGATTGAATCAATCTCGCAATACTGGCTATACAACATCCGTATATATTAATCAACAGTTCGTAACAACTCAACACCATCAGGTGTTATCGAATCTGTTTATCCCCATCAAGGATATATTCAATCTTCGGTCTCAAATACAAACAGTCATCGTCCGACGTTGGCATATTCAGTTTGTTTATTCTGAGCTATTTTCATTCTCTTCTGAATCAGCTACATTTTCTTTGCCATATCTCTGACCGTATCAGATCCTATCTCAGGTATCTCCGAGATATTATCCTTATACAAAGGAAATATGCAGTTCTCACTGTACAAGGCCTCGTTTGCAGCTATCTCAATACTCATTCGATAGCTATTGTCACACGTTTATTCACAAAGTGACAATACATCGTGTCAGCTAGTACTAAAATTTAGCACTACAGTTCCACAAATATCCTCCCATATCTGGATAGTCTGCTCTGGCTATCTGTCAGTCTGTGGATAATATGTGAAAGAGCTCATGGTATATTCTGCCACAAGTACAAAATCAATCAAAAATCACAATCTGATATTATCTATTTTAGCATTCTGTTCAATCTGACCATTTTTTCTGACATCGATCTTTGTCATCTGGTCATGTTTGTACGTCATCTTGTACAAACTAACATATGCAGATTGAACAATCTGTCAATCACAATCATATCACATCACAATCTTGAAAATATTGTGGTAGTTTCATTAAGAATTTCATAGAAATGTACTCTCATTTCTATTCAGATATATCCCAACTTTGTAATAGATCTTATAGTTTCTATCTCTCTGTTTTCATCTGTCGGCAATGTAGACATTTCAGTACAAATCTGCCGTATCTAATATTATCTGTTTCTATGAAAACATTTTCTGCTATCAGAATGCATACTGAATCAATTATCGTGCACTTCTGACAATATCTGATATTTCAAATTTGAAATATCTGGCACAAACAAATCAGTTATTAACATACAATATAGTATTACTTACCTGATGTTCTGATCGACACCCTGTTCTGACTATCGATATCGAATTCTGTGATATCAATCTGAAATATTCGGCACAAAGAGACAATTCTGTCACATATCTGTTATTCTGATTGGTGCTCTGCTCTGATCATCATAATCAAATTCTGAACATTCTGATCACATTTCTAAACTGCTTGAATTTTCGAAATCAGTTCTGATTCGGTTTGAACTGTATATAATCTCAACGGTTCACAATAATCTGTATCAAACACGGATTCAGAATAATAGTAATATCGAATCAGATTCGGAATATCACTCATCGATATTGATCTAATAAATTCATAAAATTAAAATTTCTGGCAATACTGTCAATTCTGACTAACCGAACACATTTTCATGTTGCCCAGATCAACTGCTATATCATCTTCAGATATAATGTTTGAGGCTCAAATAGCTTCAATATAACAATCATATATATTAGCTTGCTACACTCGTGCAAATATGGATTTCTGACATTTCTGACACCGATATTATTCTCAGTCACTAATCACTATCTTAACTGCGTTAAAATCAATCGGTATACTATCTTCAAATATCACATATCACAAATACAATTTGTTTCAATCAAGAATCATATCTGAACAGTTTCTGCTATCGAGTCAAGGTTATAATCAATCTCCCCGGCGTAAAGCAAATTCGGAATCTCACCTGAAAAGACCTCAGCAAACTCATACATCATTGGCAAATCTGCTAATGCTAGGCTCGATTTCAATACATCTACTGAATACATAAGGATTCCATCTACTCCTTTATGTAACCATCGAGTCGCAGACAATACGGATATCAAAGGAATTCTGGATCTAGAACCCTTACCGTAGAATTTCTACTCATCAGCCATATCTGGTCTGAATCTTACCATCTCCTCAAAGAAGTCTACCATAGTTCTGTACTTGGTCAGCATATTAATATCAATAATGCGGTCAAAATCAGACAACACAAGTACAACACATTCTGTCTCGATTTCATTCTCATCTTACTGCAGTATACGATGTTTCGCAGAATTCACTGATCTTAACCTTTCCCCCAAAAGGTAAAAAGATAAATACTACAGTAACTACAGACCCAACTGCTAAAGCATATCTCAATGCAATTCATACAAAATCATGTATAAGATGTATTAATATCTCTTAATACGTACGTAAAATAATCATAAAAGAACAGTTACCTGTCACTATATCATCAAGTGCCTCCTGGGTCTGTTCTTCGTTCACTCCCACCAGATGATTCTGCTTTCTGAAATCTTCGAGAACCTCTCTGTGGACAAACTCTAGCAAAGTGTCCCTGCTGTTTACAGACATTGCATCTACCAGTCACTCCTGGCATTGCTCCGTGGGATGTCTCCCTCCACAGGCTCTACAATACACTCCGGTATAACTCGGGCTAGCACCACTGGAGCTAGATGAACCGCTCCCTAACTTCTTGAACTGCTTCTTTTGTGCTTTCAACTGTTCTTTCTTTCCACCACTGCTGCTGCCAATCTCGATTCTGAGAGGCAACTGTTGTGGTCTCGATGCTGGAAGAACATACAAAGCTTCCTTTTGTCTTATCAGGACTGTTTCTGCTCTTCTAGCTCTGTTCAGAGTATCAGCAAAGTTATTCGGTTGTCTCACATTTACCAATGTACGTATCTCCAGATTCAATCCCTGAATGAACTGATCAAATACAGCTGCATCATTCCTAACCACGTGAGAGGCAAAGCGTAGCAAAGTGAAGAACTGGGCCAAATACTCATCAACATTCAACTGACCTTGTCTTAGATGTGCAAACTCTGCACCTTTATCATGTCTGTATGATACGGGGAAGAATCTTTGATAAAACTCAACTTCAAAAATTTTCCAGGTAATCACTGGACCACGCTGTTCTAAGGCTTCTTTGGTTACCAGCCACCAGCTTCTCGCGACTTCCCGTAACTGGTTCCCAATCAATTTAACTCTACAATCATCTGTGAAACCCAGAAATTCAAATAGCATTTCTATGTCCTCTAGCTAATTCTCACAATCGACTGGCATCTCAGTACCCTTCAAAATCGGCGGTTGAAACGACTGAAACCTCTTCAACTATGTCTCCATCAGAGTTTCTGACACATCCATCTGATAACTCGAAGTATTACCCGGTTCTCGAATTCTTCGAGGAGGTATATCTGATTACCAAAAGAATTAGTAACCCAATACAACATATCTGTTTCAGTCCTCCTCTGATCATCTTACTGCTGATCAAGAATCAGGTCTGATTCATACTGAATAATACACGTTATCAAATCAAATAAGTTAAATCAAGTAACATGTATTATAAGGCAGTAAAACATAGTATCATGCTAGCATATAAAATGTAATTCAACATTACAACAAGTCACATGCTAGTATCGCAAAAGCAGGAAAGAAAGCTCAATCTACCCCGCTCAATAGCTTATATCTTAGTCTAAAGGATCTATTGCTCTGATATCACCTGTTGTGGGGACCCGGATGCTAATCATTTCTTTAAACGTCATTGGGACTAAATTAATCAATGATAATAAACAGGGTCTAATTTTTTTTTTAAATACAATGCGGAAACGTAATGTAAATCAATCTGAATTACATATTAAGTATAAACATACAAGTCTTGCATTGTCTATGATAATTCAACTAGGTTCAACTACATATCAGTGCTGAAACCTAATTTAATTCTGAGCCCGGATCTCCACGCTAACTAGTCCTGCCTCGTTCTCTTCTTGACCCTAATCCTGTACCACCTGTTGTCATGCACACATACAAACAAGACAACAGTCGGATAACTCCGGTGAGATATAAATATCTCAGTATAAACAATGTATACGTATGCATTTCATATAAACCATATAAAAGCATAAAACCGATATCTACAACATGTAACATAATCAGAAACATGAGTTAATATCAATCTATCAATCATACTCTGAACATGTATCAATCAGAAACATGACTCAATAAACAACTCTGAATCACACTCTGTGACTCTAAAACTCTGACTCGACTCGTCTTAATCTAGGGATCCCGATCTGAATAAGAACGCAACGTTCTCCCATCTACTTTACCCCAGCTAGATGGTGGTGCGTTCTTAGTCCCAGACTTTGGCTGTCTATATCGAAGATCTGCAATAGGAGTCGATTTTCTCCTCAGTCTATCGATATATATATATATCCAAAAGTCCAGTGACTTGGAGGTTTTGGCATGACGGTTCTGTCAAAGACTAGGCAGTTCTGCCCAACCCTAACTCATGCTTTGCTATAATCAATAGAGTAAGCATATCAATATCAAACATTGCAAATAACAAATGCAATAATCATTCAGTATGTGATTTTGGGAAACTCAAGTCAATCTAACTCGAGTTGTGCAATCCCGAATCAACATTTATTTATACCTTTCTCTTCTCGGTCTGACGAAGTCGAAGTCTCGAAGTCAAATCTGTCCATATCCAATCTGACATGACAATATCGAATAGAAACAGTATCAATATACAATTTATTCAAGATATGTTCTGATCAATACTCAATTCGAAACATAATCTGATCAATGTCCAAGATATAATGATACAATCTATCAATACTGAATCTGATCAAATATCAATCTGCTGATATTTCAACGGCATAACAATACAATCTTGATAACTCCGTCAATCTCAACATCACAGATATAATATCACAACTCATAATCGATATCAATACGAGTCATAATCTTCAATAATAACAGATTGTCATATCAAATCTGCGCAATCTCAATCATATCAACTCTAAAATCATAACAATTATATCATCAGTCCGTTCTTCGATCTGACTTCAATTATATACTGATCAGTATATCCAAAACACATAATAATAGTCAAGTCTCAATTCATAATCAGTAACGATACAAATCTGATATCAACTCTCAATCAATTCCTTCCATAAATCATAACAATTTCATACGGTCTCTGTTCTTCAATCCGGTTTCGATTATACGATGTCTGATATCGTAAGAACAACATATATCAATCTTATCTAACTCTGGCAATATCATAATTTCAAAGCTTAACAAAACGTAACAAAACTTACGTCCAGTTGAAGTTCTTGTCGTCTGAAACTCGGTACTGTACTCGGACTCAAAATCAAACGGGCGAATCGTTACCAGGTCAAATTTCAAAATCAAAATCTGAAGTTTCCCTCGGTTCCATCTTTTTTTCTGAATAGTGAAATCAAGTTGTATATATATATATATATATATATATATACATACACGGTGCATGAGAAGGCTAGGTGGCGTGATCCATGCGCTGCACGTCTCGCGCATATGCGCGACACTACTCGGCGCATATGCGCGAGAGCTCAGGTCTCGGCGCGTAACATCACGACATCTCGCGCATATGCGCGCCTCACATTCGCGCATATGCGCGAGACCTACTGTCTCGGCATATCACCACTCGCGCATATGCTGCGCCAACTTCTCTGGGCATTCTCACTTGTGCTACTGGTCACCTCGCGCATATGCGCGCCCTCACGCGGCGCATATGTGCAGGGTCTTCTGCCCGTTCCGCGCATAGCTCGTGCATCATGTCGCACATGTGCGCGAATGGCACACCTCGCATATTTCTCGTTTTCTTTCGTCTTTTCGGTCTAATCCTTTCCGTCTATAATCACATCAATTATCAACAAATCATTTCAGATCACTTTCAGATTACAGTAATCAAAATTCTCGGGCCTTACAACACCTTCTCGGTGTATTCATTGTTCACTTCTCATATATCAGAGAGTAGAGCTTAAATGATCACTTCAGTGAGTCTTGCACAAAAACGTAAACTTGTGTATGTAGTCTATGACACATAGATGTTAAACAAATGTTGGCTGGAACGTACTGCCTTCAGACTAGACTACGAGTTCAGTTAGGCACTAGAGTAAGTCTTAAGTTGAGTGGATTTGGACAAGGTGTTGTATAAATCAAAGTCTTCTAGTGGATCGTACCTGAGGTGGTAGAAAGGGTAACATAGGAGCAGTTGAAGTCTTCGAACATCCATAAACATATCTTGTGTTATTTCTGTTTAACTGCTTGTTTTTTTTTTCTTAACTGATTTGATCAGTTCAGTTCTGTCCATAACTGAATTGATATGAGCCAGAACAGATCCCATGTAATTTTCAGTTATTCAGTTGCACAATGTATAAACCGATTATTTTTCTTAACGAATGATTATTTCGATTATTTTTCGTTTGGTTTAAAATCAAACTCGATCTAATTAATCAGTGTTTATATTCTTAGAACACGATCTATTACAGCTCATTGAGAATATTGTGTTTAAAACACCGTCAAAGGTGCCTGAACCGATTCTATCAATATTCCCAATAATTTTATTTTAAAAAATTATTATATTCAACAAATTATTTAGTAAAAGACCAATATTATAAATTATTACATTAAATAATTATAAAATTAAATTACATAAAAATTGGAATAATTTGTATATCTATTAGATTTATTTAATAAATATGAATAGCTTCGATGTCAAAACTCAAAAGTGCGTTCAAGAAGCACATGCAAATGAAAAATAATGTCCACTAATATTGGACACTTTGCGGTGGTCCTTCCATTATATTATATTATTTTATTTTCTTTTATTGCCACTCACAATTTTTCATGGGACCCTTTATTTCTCTTTTGTTTTAGTCCCCCGATTTATTGATTTTTTCGATTATTTAAAAGAATTAAGAGCGTTTTTTTCGGAATCTTATCAGTAGGGATACAAACAAACCAAACCGTTTGCGAGCTATTCGGAGCTCGGCTCGATAAAAAGTTTGTTTGAGTTCGTTTGTTAATCGTATCAAACCAAGCTCAAACTCGATTTGGAGCTCGACAACTTAATCAAACCAAGCTCAAGCCTATGCGTATTTGGCTCGTGAGCTCGCAAACATGTTCGTTAGTAGGCTCGCGAGCTCGAAATCGGCTCGTTTATGTCTAATATAAAATTAGTACATAGATATATTTAATTTTAACAAGCTCGAATCAAGCTCAAATTCGAGCTCAATTGTATGTTTTACCAGCTCGAAAACGAACCGAGTTCAAGTCAGGCTTGTTAAATATGATAAACGAGCTATTAATAAACCAAGCTCGAGCCCGGCTTGATTAACATGATAAACGAGCTTTTAACGTGTCGAACTCGAGCTTTTCACAAGCTTAGTAATTTCAAGAGAAGTCGAATTCTAGCCTGATAATAAAAGCTCGAATAAAGTTCGAGCTTAAGCTCGAGCTCTATCAATCTTAAACGAGCCAAACTCAAGCCAGATTATAAAAGCTCGAATCAAGCTCGAGCTCGAGCTTGAATTAATCTTAAACGAGCCAAGCTCAAGCCTGATACTGTTCGGCTTGGTTTGGATCGTTTACATCCCTACTTATCAGTTAATTGAGCCAAATAATTTCAATGATTAAATATTTTTCACATGGGGAATTCACCAAATCCAAATATATATTTCGTTTGACATGATCTCAAATTTTTTTATATAAAATTACTTAATACAAAATATATTATATTTGATTTATATGAACGTGATGTGTACATAATTATTAATGAATTAGTATAATGGATGCAAAAATAGGTTGTCTTCGTGAATTGATTCTTGAAATAAATTAGTTGCCCGATTTGTTTGAAAGGTGATAAACATCTTTTTTATTTATCATTTAATTATTGGGCGAGATCTTTAAACTTATTTATCAAAATCAACCAAAAGCTATCAGAAGAATCTATATCCGTGAGATAGATTGATCTCATTCATACCTGTGTTGAAAATTAATATTTCTCAAGTAAAAATAATTAATATTTTAAAATCAAATCAACATGTTTTACACAATATTTTTTATAACATAACTATCAAAAAGGATATTTTTGCAATGAAAAATAATAATTTTGACATAAAAATAATTTTTTCCATCGGTCGCGTAAAATATTTGTTTCATAAATTTAATATGTTAGACAATCTCTTATGAGATTAATGATGATCAATCACCTTTGTGTAAAAGAACCATATAACTACCATTCCTAGGAACACCACATGAACTAGGCAGCACACACGTACACACGTGGCATATCTTCATTTATATATATTAATAAAAAAAATTAAAAAAACTGGTAGTAATTATTTGTCTAACAGCGTGCAAGTTAGTATAAACAAGTGTCATAAAAGTCTTCTAATAAATTCCTACTAAAAGTTCGAATCTGGAAAATGTTGTATTGAAGAGATGGATCGATATAGTACAAATTTTGGATCTTACAATTTCGTAATGTCATTTTGATTCATATAAATTATAAATAATACAATTGTTAAAAAAGATTGTTGGAGAGTGACATTTGTCCCTACTAAAAGAATCATCAACACATGATGTTTGTTCTAGTGTATAATATAAAATATTAAAATTGTACGTTATCATTGACCGTAACTTATTATAAAGTGAATAATTTATTGTAAAATGACAAATGTTCGATTTTACATGACAATGAGTTACTATGATAATGTAACATGAAATTCATACTCAAAAAAATTTCAAATTGAAGTTCAAAATATTATAATATAAGTAGAATTCATGATCAAACGTTTGCTGTGTTGGAAACATTTCATGTTTGCAATCTTGATTTTGACGTTAACAAAACTTTTTATTGTGTTTCTAACGATTCTACTTAAGTGCACAGAAACTGAAACTGATCAGGACTCGAACTGATCAGTTATCGAGCCAAAACTGAAGCTATCGAAGAATGCAAACTGAAAGTAATAACTGATTAATCGAACTGAACCAGTTAAACTGATGAATTGTAAACCAGTTCAACTGATTGTCCATCTGATGAGTGGTTCAGCATAAGATCTTCAGAATCCCGGCCAGCTAATAAAGAGTTTAACTGATGAAAAGCCCAGCTGACCATTTCAACTGAACGAGTGAAATCAATTTCACTGACGAGTCAACTGATTTCACCAATACAACTGAAGAGCAGTTCAGATGACCAGTTCAGAGCACCAGTTAGAACCAATCAGTTGCAGAACACGACAAGCTTATTATATGGAATCCAACTATGCATAAGGGCACAAAAGCAATTGTCCAGTCAAAGGACAATATAGGCGTTGCATCAATGTTTAAAGCCTAAACGTTCCAAAATGACTGTCGTAAAAGTACAGACAAATTCCGAGGAACATATTCAAAATGCAGTGGATACAATAATATAGTATCACTGTACGATCAAGCTTAGCGCCTATAAATAAAAAATGAAGATCAGTGCAGACATATATGAACGAGAAGTGAAAAACAAGAGAGAAAAGAAAGTGCAAGCTTATTGTATATCAGCTTATAAAGAAGCAATCATCTCAGTCGAGGTAACACTCCAAAGTTATATTAGCTTAGTATAGAAGCTTATTTCCCTTAGTATGTGAGAATACCTTTCGGGTTGTTTTCAGATATCGGTTCTCACACACATACCACCACTCAAACACCATCTTGCACAAAGATATTGTGTATGTAGTCTTTGACACACAGACGTTAAACAAGTGTTGGCTGGAAGGTGATGCCTTCAGTCTAGACTAGAAGTTCAGTTAGGCAGTGAGTAAGTCCTAAGCTTGGTGGATTTGTACAAGGTATTCTACAAATCAAAGTCTTCTAGTGGATCTTACTCGAGGTGGTAGAAGGGGTGACGTAGGAGCAGTTGAAGTCTCCGACCATCCATAAACATATCTTGTGTATTAAATGCTTAACTGTGTTTTAAACTGACTTGATCATTTCAGCTGATATCAGTTCAGTTATATCCGTAGCTGAACTGATATAAACCAGAACTGATTCTCCGTATTTCAGTCGATCAGTTTACACAAGTCATTAGTTTTTAAATATTTCAGTTTTTCTTAACGAATGATTACTTTGAGTGTTTTACGTTTGGTCTGAAACCAAACTCGAGCTAATTAATCGGTGTATATATTTTTAGAACACGAGCTACTCCAGCTCATTGAGAATATTGTGTTTGAAGCACTCTCGCAGGTGTCCGAACCGATCCATCATGTTGTTTTACCAAAAGTTATAGTTTTTGAAAACTTTACAACTCAAATATTTTCAAATGTCTAGCATCTCAAACATCATGTTTCAATCATAGTATAAACTGAGACAATTATGAAACCAAACATAGAATTTAATAAGTATTTTTAGCATTTAAGATAAAAATATTGACTTTCGATTTAGAGATATTAAAACGCCACTAAGTAAAATTTAATAACTCAATTATATCTCCACTTTCAACAACGATAAATAAATTAAAATTAAAAATATATGTTCGGATCCATAATTTTCAAGAAAAAATATCTTCCTCAAACATTTAATTACATAGTAATAATGATATTGTATGTTTGAACTATTTTACCTTGTCTCTAATATTATTTATGGCCCAGTATAAAATCGATGATATCATCATCCTTTTGGACCTTTTTCTAAAAATGTACTACATAATCGATCAAATGTTTTAAATTTTTTGTGATTTCTTGAATTTTCACATAACCAAATTTGAAGATAATTTTTTTTTTAAAAAAAAAAAACCGATGCAGTTTCGGACACCTTGGAATAGTGCTTCAAACACAATATTTTCAATGAATTTTAATAGCTCGTTTTCTAAGAATTTAAACGCCGATGAATTAGACCGAGTTTGGTTTTAAACCAAGCGAAAAATACTCGAAATAATCATTCGTTTAGAAAGCTAACCAGTTTAAAGATTTTAACTTGTGTAAATTGATTAATTGATATAAGGGGGCTCACTTCTTGCATATATCAATTCAGTTATGATGAGAACTGAACTGATAACAGCTCGAACGTATCAAATTATTTTTGAAAACGATAGTTAAACATTTAAGTACACAAGATATGTTTATGGATGTTCAGAGACTTCAAATGCTCCTACGTCACCCCTTCTACCACCTCGGGTAGGATCCACTAGAAGACTTTGATTTATACAACACCTTGTACAAACCCACTCAGCTTAGGACTTACATTACTGTCTAACTCAACTCTTAGCCTAGACTGAAGGCAGCAACTTCCAGCCAACACTTATTTAACGTCTATGTGTCAAAGACTACATACACAAGTTTTACGTCTTTGTGCAAGACTCACTCAACTTATCAGTACGCTCAATTTTTTGTATGTGTGAGCGTGTGAGAACTAATCTCTGAATACAACACGAAAGTGTTCTCACACAATGATAATTTTGCTTCTATACTAAGCAGTTGGCATTCTCTTCTATTGATCTTCACACACTTCTTGTTTGTTGATGGTCTTGATCTTGTATTTATAGAGGCAATGTGACCGTACACCAAAACTCATCAAATATTGAAGGATCTAGTGTGCTAGTGCCTTAGAAGGCATTTCGAACACTATATTCTCCAATGAGCTGCAATAGCTCGTGTTCTAAGAATATTAACACCGATGAATTAAATCGATTTTGGTTTAAAACCAAGCATAAGAAACTCGAAGTAATTCTTCGTGAAGAAGACTGTTATATTAAAAAATATTTTATCTCACGTAAACTGAATAACCGAAGGAGGGTATATTAGTTTTTGCATTCAACAGTTCAGTTATGGTGACAACTGAACTGACGGATACTCTAGCTGATCCAAACAGTTTGAAAACAGCAGTTAATCAGTTAAATAAACAAGATATGTTTATGGATTTTCGGAGACTTCAATTGCTCCTATTTCATCCCTTCTACCGCCTCGGGTAGGATCCACTAGAAGACTTTGATTTATACAACACTTTGTACACACCCACTCAGCTAGGACTTCCACTACTGCCTAAACTGAACTCCTAGCTATGACTGAAGGCAACACCTTCCAGCCAACACTTCTTTAACGTCTATGTGTCAAAGACTACATACACAAGTTTAACGTCTTTGTGCAAGACCGTATTTGAGTGGTTGAGTGTGTGTGTGAGAACTGAACAAGGATGTTCTCACACATTGAGAGAAATAAGCTTCTAAACTAAGCAGATAACACGTTAAAGTGTCCCTCTTGGCTGATTGCTACTGAAAGCTGATTTGCAATGTGCGTCCCTTTTTTTCCTCTCTTGTTTGCGTTGAAGCTTTTTGTTTCTCCTTTATTGGGTCTTCACTGATCTTCTCTTTATATAGGCGGGAAAACTAAACGTATAGTGAGACTTATTTATTGTATCTGTTGTATCTTGAATTCGTTACTTGGACTTTGTGTCTCGACTTTTCGACTGCCCTTCTGAAACTTTTTGTCTTTAATGTTCTGATGTAACGTCTGTTATTATCCTTTGACTGGGCAATGGCTTTGTGCCTTCACGTACATCTGTAATCCACTGAAAGAGTTTGTCTTCATCTATAACTGAAAGATTCAAACCGATGCTTCGAACTGGTCAGCTAAACTGATCTTCCGTGGAGCTGGTGAAATCAGTTGACTCGTCAATTGAACTGATTTCACTCTCGTTCAGTTGAACTGATCAGCTGGGTTTCTTCATCCGTTGAACACTCCTTCGGATGGCCAGGCTTCTGAGTTTCTCCTGCTGAACCACCTATCAATTGGACAATCAGCTGGACTGATCAATTGACGTAACAATTAGATTGATTCAGTTTGTGCGATCTGTTAGATCTTCAGCTTGCGATGTAAATAGCTCGTGAGTGATACTAGCTTATACACACTAAAGTAGATTATTAGTAACACAAATTAACAAGTTTTGTTATCATCAAAATCAAGATTTCGAACTTGAAAAGTTCCAACAAATACGTTCCTTACAGTTTGAATTTGTTCTTGGCTTTAAGCTCTGCTGAAACGTTCACTATTGTACTTTGATCATACAATTGCTTTTATACTGTTGTGCACAGCTGGATTCTACTTAGATAAGCTTGTCGTGTTCTGCAAACTTGTCGGTTCCTAACTGATGTTATGAACTGGTCAGTTGAACTGATCTTGAACTGGTTTGGTGAAATCAGCTGGCTCGTCATCTAAATTGATTTCACTACTTCAGATGAACTAGTCAGCTGGACTATTCATCAATTGAGCTCTTTATCAGATGGCCGAGCTTCTGAAGTTCTTCTGTTGAACTGCCTATCAGCTGGACAATCAGTTGAACTGGTTTTTTGATATATCAGTTGAACTGGTTTAGCTTGAGTGATCAGTTGGCGCTTTCAGTTTGAGTGTCTATAGCTTCAGTTTTGGTTCGATAACTGATCACTTCAAATCCTGATCAGTTTCAGTTTTTCCGCACTTAGGTAAAATCATTAGAAATAAAATAGAAAGTTTTGTCAACATCAAAATAAATATTGCAAACATGAAATGTTCCAACAATTTCCTCTTTTTGATGATCACAAAACTTGAGCGATTTAAAATTTTAAAATTTTAAAACTGATTCTCTCCCTTTGTGAGAATAAAAAACATTGAAGGTGATTAAAAATATTTCAGTTCGAGGGATAAGAAAGTTCCACCTTAAGAGCTGAATTTAAAAACGAGTTTAAAACGAATTTAAAAGATTTTTCAGTTATGGATAATTTTAAAGAAAACCTCCGTCAAAAACGGAATTAAAAACTCCTCTTAAAAATATGATCATTTACACCTTTTTAAAAAGATGTTTTAGCAACATTTAACATTCAAGCAGTTTAGGCAACACATTAACTGAAAATATCAGTTCAGTTACATTTAAGCCAACTGGATAAACATGATGTTTATCTAATCAAAAAGTGTCCCTCGTATCATACATTTAAGCACACCAACAAGTGTAAGGGAAATGCTACTACACTAGCAAATATTAAACAACATCAAATTTAAGGTCCAGGAAATTAAATTTACGTAACCTGAATGCATGCAATCTAGGGTTTGATTTAAACCATGTGTTTATTTATTTTTATGCAATTAATTCATAATTATAGTATGATAGAATTCATTTCATGATTATTTTAAAGTTTCAGGCACTAGAGTTTCTAGATGCATTTCACGCTCGATCGAGAATCGAGAATCGGGAGTTATTAGGAAAATTATTTTTATTACATGATTATTTTTTATTAATCAATATGAGGTGTTTTTAAGGGTAATTTTCGAAAATGGGCCTTGGTGGGTATTTTACTCGACGGGTCGTAATTTTTATCGGTAAGCAAATTTTAACGATTCGGAGGACTTTTTGAGGGCTCGGGCGATATTTTAAAAACGTACCAAAACAAAATATTTTTCGAGAATTTTTTGGGCTTGATGGGTTTGTTTTAAATATTATTGAGCTCAAAAACCCTTTTTAAATCATTTAATTATAATTAGAAGTCCATTAGTGTATTATATTTCAAACTAAACCTAATAAGCCAAACCCTAACCCTAATATATTGAAGTGGCAGCCCCTCCCTCACTCCATCAGCATCATTTTTCGAAAATTTCAGCAGCCACTTCAAGGTGCTCTCAAACTTTCAAGAGAAAAGTCCCTCCCCGCTCCTTCGGTGCTTCCCCGACGCTTTTTTCTCCAAGTTTTCAATCTCATAATCATCAAGGCACTCATGTTTCTTCCTTTGCACATAATTCATGCCAATAATATATGAAAATTTTTGTTAATGCATGTAAATCTTTTGATCCATTTGGTGTGTGCATTTTATTGAAGTTTTGGCATGAAAATTTGCATCGTTTGTTGCATACTCACGTTCTTATGAATTTTTGCAAGGGTGCTGCTGAGTTGTGTTGTGATGTAAAAAGGCTGGATTCGAAGGTAGGCTAGGCATGCTAAGGGACGAGGGCTAGTGGTGAAAGGTTGGCTCGATTTCGTTAAGGTTTGAGTGAGGGGACGAGTCAGCCGTACCAGGGGCATTCCAAGCCGTGGACCAGACCCATGGTGGGTCTGAGTCATGGTCTAGGGTAGTCGCACGTTGCTGGTTTTGTTTTAAGATTTGTTGGAGCCATAAAATCGAAGGGTTCCGCGGTGTGCTTTGTTGAATCTAGTGAGTGGTTGTGCTTCGCAGTTTGCATGGAGATGTGGCCATGGGTTCAGCAGTCCAGAGGGGTACTAGGGTGGTCTAGGAGAAGCTGGTTGGTGACTGGTCCCTGCGATTTTGGTGTAGGGTCCGTGTATACGAGTTAGGGCCACAGCTCTGGTTTGAATAGATTGAGTAGAAGAATTTCCAGCAGCTTCTCAGTCTGATCTAGAGGTTTAGGGGTCTGGTCTTGAGGGTTTTATGGATGTTAATGTGTTTTTAAGGTGTGATAAAAAGTTGGGAGAAAATTTGGTGAAGTTTCGGTTTGATTCGGGTTAAAACCGGGACCCCTGTCTAAATTTTAAAACGAATCGATTAAGTTTTGAAACGAGCTCGAGTTTAAGTCTAAGAAATATTTTTAAATATGTTTTGGGATGTTTTAAGGAGTTTGGTAAACCTTGGGTCGAAATTTAGATGTCCAGGGGTAAAACGGTCATTTCGGGTCAGAAGGGAGAAAATGGTCATTTTGCACCTGGGTTGGGTTTTTTGCTCGGGCAGCGTCGTGAGCACATATTTATCATGCTTTTAAATGTTTATGTATCATGCATATGATTTTTATGAAATATGAAAATGTTGGGATCGATTTGGGGGGTAAATCGTTGAGCTACAATAGCTCGGTTCTTGAAATATTGAACACAGATGAATTAAATCGAGTTTGATGTTCAAACCAAGCGAAAAATACTCGAAATAATCATTCGTAGAAACCGATTAAATATTTTGTAAGCCATCTAAAAATATATGCAAGTTGAATGAGTAAAAATATTTTAATTGAAGCATTTTATCAAACACTTGGTATCCAATATTTGAAATTTGAAGAATACATAAAATTCTTCAACAATGCTTCTTTGAAACTATAAAAATGATAAGTAAATGCAATAAACAAATAGACACGAATTTGTTAATGGATGTTCGGAGATTTCAAACACTCCTACGTCACCCCTTCTTCCCCTTGGGAAGGATCCACTAGAAGACTTTGATTTATACAACTCTTTGTACAAACTCATTCAGCTAGGACTTACCCACTGTCTAAACTGAACTCCTAGCACTCAAGATTGTAGGCATCACGTCACAATCAGCATATTGTTTAATGTCTCATATGCAAAGACTACATACACAAGTTTATATTTCTTTGTGCAAGACTCACTTAACTAATCTTTGAACTTCAACTCTCTTATATATGTGTGAGTGATTGTGTGTGAGGAATTTATCAGTTACAGTGTACATCTCAAATGTATCCTCGTACAAGGGCTTGTGCTCTCAACTAGCTAATTTCTTCATGCTAAGTAATCATGCTTTGATTCCACTTCAAAAGCTCTTGTTTGATCTTCAAGATGTTGTACTTATAAGCCCCAACAATTATATATACGTTAGACACAAGAATATGACCGTTTGAAAAGTTTCTGTACTGTTTCTACAATTGCAACGGTCAAATTCGTGTTGCTGGGTATTTTCCCGACTGGTCTACTCTGGTCAACTGGTCGTTCAGTTCAACTAGTCAACAACTGGTTCAGTTCAGTTGGTCAGCTGTTGGTTCGGTTCAGTTCAGCTAGTTCAGTTGGTCAGGTTCAATTCAACTGGTTCGGTTCAGTTCAGCTGGTCTGGTTCAATTCAATTGGTTCAGTACAACTGATCTGGTTCAACTGGTCTTCAGCTGATTCAGTTCAACTTGTTCGGTTCAGTTCAGTTTCAGCTAATGTGCTGAAATCAGCCTAGCTGATTTCAGTTTGTGCAGAACCAGTAACTTCATCATCATTTATCAGCATCTTAAGCTTCGATTCAAACTTTGACTTATGAAGATGATTTGTAGATCATCGTCTTATCTTTCCAACGCATACTGAATTGCTTAATTTAGATAACCGAGCGGAGAGATATGACCAAAATACAGCAACTGCTCAAACCCAATTGATTGCTGTTTTCGTGCAATTGGTTTGGTACTTCAGCGATCAGTTAGACCATGATAACATCCGAATTTGCCCAACTGATGTGAAATACGACTTGTTCCAAATTGATTTTCTGATCGATCATGGTGGCGGATTGTCATTTTGATCATTCAGATGGGAGATATCATTAAAATACCGAAGCTCGCCATAAATTCAGTTTGTGCAGAATTAATTTCCAGTTTGCTTCTTGTGTTAATAACTTAATACTTGAGTAAATATGTTAGAAACACAATAACAAGTTTTGTTAACATCAAAATCAAGATTGCGAAATTGAAAAGCTCCAACAGAAAGTATGTTGCATGCTTGATTTTGAGAAAAATTTACGTATGTGCATGATTTTTATAACTGACGAAAATGATGATGTTTTGAAAGATGTGAATTAGTTGTGACTAACGATGTATATGTAAATTCTTAAGATGTATATGCAAATGCTAATGATGAGGCCTAGGCACAGTGGATGGGTAATACTGTCGCTGATGTCCGACAGCCACCGCATACCACAATTTTATGTAGATGGATCCATCATATAATGATGAACGATAAAGCTGTTATGGAAGTCACGACTAAGGAACTAAATTCAATTAAAGTTAATGTTTAAGAAAATGATGATATGATGAAATGTTTTGGCATGTTATTATTTCATATGACACGTTTACATTTACGCTTTTTAAGTTAATGAAAGGTAAGTTGATTACAATGTATTTTCACTACTGTGTGCTATGTATATGTACTTGTTATTTCTAATACAGTTGTGTTGAGTCTTTAAACTCATTAGGTGTGAATGATGCAGGTGAGCATGTCGATGAGGAGATTGGAGTTGCTGAATTCTGAGTAGGCAGGACTGAATGTGAGCGCACGACCTGAGGAACACATTTCTTTCGCACATCATGATTTTTATGAGTTTTGAGAGGACATGAACATTTTTATACACTGTTTTTGATACGTTGATGATTACTAGGATTTTTACTCGTTTATGTTTGCGCATATTCTGCTGGACGAGTTTGGCCATTTTAAACTGCGCTATTTTAAATTGTCAAACATTAACGATTATGTTTAGATCAATATATTTTTTCAGCAGAGTTGCATGCATGCAAAGTATTTAAATGTTATTTAGAAAATGTGAGGTTTTAAAAAAAATAAGAAATTTTTTTTTCCGCATTTTAAATTCATAGAGGTTTCATAAACTATCAATCATTTTATACATAATAGAACTAAATGCACCAATAACTGGTTGTCTTGAATGCTTTGAAATGCTGCATCGATTTTTAGTCTCTTTTTGCTAGAAGAGCAGCTAATTTGCCATGAACTTGATCCCTGTACTGGCTAACTGGTCGAGCTGACTCAAACTGGACTCAACTGATGCTGAACCACATTGATCATCTACTTTGATCTGATATGGAAGTTAAGCGGACGTATACTGCTGATAATTAAGCTCCACTTTAATCATCCAGCATTTCAGCTTAGCTAGGTTTCGTCTATTGATCAGCTGACTGGTAGGCTAGCAAATGAAATCTTGTCCACCGATTAGTTTAGCTATTCTGCAGTCAGTTGAACTCAAAACTCTGGAAGATGCTAAACAACAAAATACGGAGTCGAGAGAAGTGACTAAAATGTTAGTTGCAGATCCAACAATCTTCCCTCTTTCCACGGTAAGCTCATATAAATTTTTTAAGAGGGTTTTGAAAACAATTTTAAATAACATTTTGAAACATATTTTAAAATATCTGCTTTCAAATGTTCTTCGTAGAACATCTAGCTCTGATTCCAATTGATGGATCGATTTGGGCACCTTGGAAGGGTGCTTCAAACACAAGATTCTCAATGAGCTGCAATAGCTCGTGTTCTAAGAATGTAAACATCAATGAATTAGATCGAGTTTTTTGTTTTAAACCAAGTGGAAAATTCTCGAAATAATATTTCGTTAAGAAGGCTAAACAGTTTAAAGTTTTTAACTTGTGTAAACTGTTTAACTTATATAAGGGGGATCAGTTCTTGTTTATATCAGTTCAGTTATGATGAGAACTGAAATTATAACAGCTCTAACTGATCAAATCAGTTTTGAAAACGATATTTAAACAGTTAAGTACACAAGATATGTTTATGGATGTTCGGAGACTTCAACTTCTCCTACGTCATCCTTTCTACCACATCAGGTAGAATCCACTAGAAGACTTTGATTTATACAACATCTTGTACAAACTCATTCAGCTTAGGACTTACACTACTGCCTAACTGAACTCCTAGCCTAGATTGAATGCAGCACCTTCTAGCCAACATTTGTTTAACGTCTATGTGTTAAAGACTACATACCCAAGTTTTACGTTTTTGTGCAAGACTCACTCAACTTATCAGTACGCTCAATTTTCTGTATGTATGAGTAATTTTGTGCAAGTGTGTGAGAACTAATATATGAATACAACACGAAAGTGTTCTCACACACTGAGAATTTTTTTCTAGACTAAGCAATTGGCATTCTCTTCTTTTGATCATCACACACTTCTTGTTTGTTGATGGTCTTGATCTTGTATTTATATAGGCAATGTGACCGTACACCAAGATTCGTCAAATATGTTCGTTGCGGTTTGAATTCGTTCTTGGCTTTAAGCTCTGCAGCAACGTTCTATTGTACTTTGATTGTACAATTGCTTTTATACTGTTGTGCACAGATGGATTCCACTTAGATAAGCTTGTCGTGTTCTGCAAACTAGTCGGTTCCTAACTGATGTTCTGAATTGGTCAGTTGAACTGATCTTGAATTGGTTTGGTAAAATCAGTTGGTCCGTCAGCTGAACTAATTTCACTGCTTCAGTTGAACTGGTCAGCTGGACTCTTCATCTGTTGAGCTCTTTATCAGCTGGTCGGGCTTCAGAAGGTTTTCTGCTGAATTACCTATCAGTTAGACAATCAGTTGAACTGACCTTTTGATATATTAATTGAATTGGTTCAGTTTGGGCGATCAGTTGACGTTTTCAGTTTGTGTCTCGATAGCTTCGGTTTTGGCTCGATAAATGATAAGTTTGAATGTTGATCAGTTCCAGTTTCTGCGCACTTAGGTAAATCATTAGAAAAAAATAATAAGTTTTGTTAACATCAAAATCAAGATTACGAACCTTAAATGTTCAAACAAAAACAAATCAATTAAATTTTCGAAAATTATATTTTAAATTTTTTATTTCAGATTATTTATTAACCAATATTATTTAAGTTAAGTTTAAAATGAATTTAATATTATTATTTTTCATATTATTATTATTATTATTATTATTATTATTATTTTATATCATTAATAATTTGTCGGATTTCCTTTTCTCCCAAAGAGGAAGCCGTACCACTACTCTCCAATTTCCCGACTTCTCTCACTCTCTCTCCAGTTCCCGACTTTCCATGTTCTTCTGGTCGCCCAATTTTTTTCCAAATATTTATATATTTTTTCCACTACAGATCATTGCCAACTATTGCGGAGACTCCCATTATCCAGCTGCGTATGCTCATTCGTAGTTCCGCTCCATAAATCCTTTTACCTCATCAATAAACAAGTCGGTAACTAAGCGAACCCACCTAAAAATTCCATTTTTACCGTAAAAAAATTCAGTTATTGGCAGTTTCTTGTGACAATCCTTGTTTACACGTGGTTTAAACTTGAAAATATCATCTGGGTTATACTTTGTTTTTGTTGCAATCTGAGGTCTCTTTGTTTTTCGATCTGAAAGAAGTAGCGTCTTGGCGGAGTATTGGTGTTGGTTTGTTTCTTAGATGCTTTGGGGCTAAAAGATGCAGCCTGATAATCGGAAAAAGGTAATAATCTTTCGGTTTCAGGCTTTCAGCTCCATGGTATTAGTACCTTGCTTAAAGTAAATAAGTTGTTGATTTATGAATGTGAGTTGGAATTCTTTCAGCCTAGATTTTCATATGTCTGGCAATTTATGGATCTTGATTTCATTTTTTTTTATAAAGATTGATTTGGATTTTCTTGATATTTGGGAGAGAATTTAGTGAGTCAAGAACTAGTGCTGGAGTCAGTATTGATTACTTTTTTGTTTTAGTTACTGATTTATTGGGTTGTCTTTGTATTTTTGGGTTTTACTTGTCTAATTTTGATTCTTCAACTTCCTTGCTTAAGATACATGGAAACAATGGCTATGGCTAGCTGTGTGTGATCCCTATTTCCAGTTATAGCGTGTTACATTTTTACTGGTTTACTAGCTTGAGATGGTTTTTTATATATTTTTTCCATTAATTTGATGCGTGATTGGGAAAAATGTTAGTTTTTTTGTCTTGTCTGGATTTCTTTTAATGAAAAGGTTTATTTGAGAAGGTTTGAACAGAGTAATGTTTTCCTTGCTGCTATTGAGAGTTCGTTAGTTGGTAAATAAAGTATTTGGTCTTATTTTGAAATCTGGTTGGTCAAATGTGATACTGACTCATGAGACACGAGGCTCGAAATTTATGCAATTTGCGGAAAACAAAAGGAAAAAAAGTATGTAAGATTTTGATTTGGGATATAAACATTATCCTTGTTTTCTCACCCATCTAAAATCTCTCTGAAGTTGTGTAAAATTTGTCCAAATGGTAGCTGAGGCAGGCATTTTTCTTCATCTAAGTTACGTTTTTTCCCTCTTCCTTTCAGTTTTGTTTCTTTTGAGACTTGAACGAAGCTTGTGTTGTTTGCAGGCATCTGTTGATGTAGATTTCTTCACGGAATATGGTGAAGGCAGCAGATATAGAATCGAGGAAGTTATTGGAAAAGGTAGCTATGGTGTTGTTTGCTCGGCATATGACACCCATCTTAGGGAAAAAGTTGCAATTAAAAAGATAAATGACATATTCGAACATGTCTCTGATGCCACACGAATTCTTAGGGAGATTAAGCTTCTTAGGCTTCTTCGTCATCCAGATATTGTGGAAATCAAGCATATTTTGCTTCCTCCTTCTAGAAGGGAATTCAAGGACATATATGTCGTTTTTGAACTAATGGAATCAGATCTCCACCAGGTTATTAAAGCCAATGATGACTTGACTCTGGAACATTACCAGTTCTTTCTATATCAGCTCCTTCGAGGCTTGAAATATATACATACAGGTAAATAGTTACTTTCATCTCTAACTATCGGCAACACTTGTCCTCTTAGGAGAAATGGAAAAAAAATTTTGCAACTAATTTGAGAAAGACTATGAATTTGTTTGGTCTAATAAATCACTTTTTTTTTTGCAGCTAACGTATTTCACCGTGATTTGAAGCCAAAAAATATTTTGGCGAATGCTGACTGCAAACTTAAGATTTGTGATTTTGGCCTTGCAAGAGTGGCCTTCAATGATACTCCTACCGCAATATTTTGGACAGTATGCAATTCTTGTTCTTTTTCCCCAGATGCTCCTTTATTCGATTTTATTCCCGGTGTCAATCTTCTGCTGTATGCATGTGAAGCTTGGTGTAACGTTAAAGAACAAAGATAAATTTAAATTTTTTCTTTAATGTTTTTATAGGATTATGTTGCCACAAGGTGGTATAGGGCACCTGAATTGTGTGGTTCTTTTTTCTCCAAGGTAGATATCTCTTTGATTGTATAATATATATAAGGTATTAATGATAAATTTGATCTTGCTACATTATTGTGCTGAAAATGGATGTGATTCCTACATATTTTTCACTGTGACATTTCACAGTATACTCCTGCAATTGACCTTTGGAGTATTGGGTGCATTTTTGCGGAACTTTTGACCGGAAAACCTCTGTTCCCTGGAAAAATGTGGTTCACCAGTTAGACCTCATGACTGATTTGTTGGGTACACCACCTTCCGAGACCATTGCAAGGGTATGTTCAGTTATTGTTATTTTTTGCTAGCATGATTCCAATATCACAACTCTGGTTGGTCATTAGTTTACTCAACCATGCCATGTGGCAGATAAGAAATGAAAAGGCTCGGAGATACTTAAGTAGCATGCGGAGGAAGAAGCCAATTCCTTTAACCCACAAATTTCCAAATGCAGACCCCCTTGCTCTTCGCTTATTAGAAAGAATGCTTGCTTTTGATCCTAAGGATAGACCTTCGGCAGAAGAGGTCCATATTTTCCTTTGATACCCATTAAAAAACCTAGTCATTTTAATTTATAGAAAGTTATTCTTGTGATGCTTCAGGCTCTAGCAGATCCATACTTCCAGAACTTGGCTAGAGTTGAGAGAGAACCTTCTTCTCAACCGGTTACTAAAATGGAGTTTGAATTTGAAAGGCGAAGAATTACCAAAGAGGATGTTAGAGAGTTGATATATCGAGAAATTCTTGAATACCACCCAAAGATGTTGAAGGAATACATAGAAGGAGCTGAACCTACTAGCTTCATGTATCCAAGGTATCTTATCTGAAATTTATAATAATTAGTTTCCGATATGCTTTTTCTGCTTCTGTACGTTTATATTTTTGTTGTTATCGGCTACGAATTACGATCATCATTATCATCAAATTTACGTGATCATCTGAAGTTATCCACATCTTTTGGGCCTGTCAATAAATTATGGAGAAAATGGCATTTTTGGTCATGTATATATGTTTCTTTGTGATTTTGGTCCTCATAGTCCTGTATCTTCTGATTTCTAACAATTTTAGTCTTTTTTCATTGGTAAAGCAAACACGCTATACATGTCAGCGCTGTGTCCGAAAAAAGCACTAGAAATGCCAAAAAAATTTGCAGATTAAAATTGAAATTTGACACATAGAAGACAAATATAGTGTATCTAAGAGGTAAACCTACAGGACCAAAAATGCAATTTAAACAATTGTTGATGGAAACTCAAGAGATTAGGAACAAAATTTGTGAAATCTAACAATCCCCTCAAACCACAAGTGCTGAATTCCAAAACTCGGTCTCTACTGTAACTTAATTTTTTTTTTTTTGGTTTACCTCTTTTGCATAGTTTTGGTTTCTGTGACTGCTTTGCTGATATTATGGTTGTTGGATTTCCGCTGATTTCTCAACTCTTTGCGAATCCAAGGTCATTGCAGTTTAATTTTTCCCTGAGTGTTCTAATATTTCATCTTATGTTCCTCAACAGTGCCGTCGACAAATTTAAGAAGCAATTTGCGTATCTTGAGGAACATTACGGAAATGGAGCTGCTGCTCCACCTGAAAGACAACATTCGTCATCTTTACCCAGGTATGAAACTTGTGAGTAATTTTGTTCTAGACTTCACAAATCTGCTCAGATTATAGGTGTGTATGTTCATTATATTTTGTATTTGCATCATATCCACCTCTGATAATAGTTGTTTGTGTACAGGCCATGTGTTTTATATTCGGAAAATTCTAATCTGAGCTCATCTGATGTTACCAACGGTCTTTCTAAATTCACCATTAAAGAAGCTGAGAAGAGTCAAGTAGACCGTACTTCTGCGCATTCTATAGTGAGATTTCCAGGTCAAGTACCTCCAAATATCCAAGGTATGTTTTGTAAATTAACTTTTGCGAGCAAAGCCCTCCCATCAGTGTGTATTGATAGTTGAGAAGCATTAATGCAAAATTCCGGTGTCATATTCCATACATGCTGTTGTCATAGTTTCTCTGATTGGAGAAACTGGTTAGACCGAACAACTGAAGTTAGTGAATTTGAGGTGGAAACATAAAATCTTTATTTGTGTCTTGCAAACACTGTCTGAATCTGTTGTTCGTGTCTTTGTATACATCTGCAAATAATGCATTTCTTGTAAAACATCGGAACAACTGCATAGAGCATAAAAGAAAAACTGTACAGAGTATACCCTTTTTTCTGAAGAATTTTGAGTCTCATTAAGGCATTACCATCGATGGATATAAACAATAGTTCACAGCACTCTAGTTTCGCATCATTTGCGAAAATATTAATTTCCTGCTGAATTACCAACACATTCTTGGCCTGACCAGCCAATGTCCTTCCACTGATTAGTGGTGCCGTCTCAGCAGGTGTAGCGGCAAGGCCTGGCAAGGTCATTGGTCCTGTAGTACGTTACAATAACTGTGGAGCAACAGCAGCAACCATAGAGGCAAATGATCAACATAAAATGGTTCGAAATCCCAGTGTCAATGCTCAATACATTGTTCCTGGCTCTTCTTACCCAAGAAAACACCCTGGCTGCAAGATCGAAAAGGGGGACGGTTGCTCAGAAGGTTCGAATGGGCTGCAGCCCAAACCTGATTTATACATGGCAAGAAAAGTTGCTGCTGCTCAAGGTGGAGTAGTAAACCATTGGTATTAACTTTGGATTCGACACTTATGCATATGGCCGAACGGTTAACCTGTGCTCAAGCTCTTTCGAGAATAGTTGAGTTGTAAATTCAACACTTGTGACAGATTTAGTCTCTACGAGTACTGTCCTGAAGGAATCGAGATATATTGACAATGTTAAAATTGGTTCTACAAATGTTATACAGTGATACTGATTCCAAGTTACTCAGATGATTTAGAAATGATCATCATTCGGTTGAAATCGTTAGTACCAATTCTATTAATGGATTCTATCCATTTTCCACGATGTTCAGTTATTGGATGGAAGGGTAAATCTGAAGAAAGACTTAAACCTGATCACAAGGAGAGGCAAACTATTCGCCTGGTTGGTTCGACCTGATCATAGACATCCTGTACTTCCTGACAGACTGTATCATATCTAGAAGCTGGCAAACAGAACTTTTAACTGGAATCTTGTTGGCTGTCAATTGTATTAACAATCACATGTATTGTTTTTAACAATATGTGATCTCAAATATGTGTTGATAACCTATCAAATTATATATATGTATTCACTACATGCGGTGCGGTTTTTTTGCTATCAGTGGCCTTGATTTGGTCTTATATTTTCTTTCTGAATGGTTATTGCAGGTTAGTATAGAAATATTTTATGCTTATACTGTATTCTGAACAAATCTCTTACCTTTTACAATCCGGAACTGGTTCAATCCAATCTGTTTAACATCCCTCGTATAGGTCGTCCTCGTTATCTTTCTGCGTTAGTCAGGTAAATCGCGTCAAACAAGCACTGTGCGACAGACTCGTCCGAGAATATATTGATAGAGATAATTGAATTCTTGACTACTGGTCAAACATTCACTTACTTCATCAACGTTGATTCGTTCGGTGAATTTTTTTCTCTGTTTTTTAGGATAATATATTATATCCCTCTAGTTTTCACTTTTTCTCAACTACGTCCCTCGTCTTTTAATTTTTTAAAAAATATCTTTGCCTTCAACTTTTCTGCTAAGGAGTAACAAAATTCTCATGTGCACTGCGGATGCGTGTCGGGGAGCCAAAATTGTAACCATGTTATTCCTATTTTTGCATAAAAAAAGTCCTAATCTCCAAATGCAGTCGTCCCCTTCATCTTAATCTCTCTTGAAGCCAGCGAGTTTGCTCCGATTTCGGTCGGGAGATGCCTAATCAGCCACGTTCGACCACTATATGTTCATTATTGTTTTTTTTATTTTTATTTTTGCAACACAGTGCGACCCACATGTTACGATTCAAGAATAATGTTTGTATGAATTTAATTTCGAAGCTGAGCTCCTCGAACACTTCTTGCCAATAGGGGTGAAAGAAGCAAGATTTTTCTCTACGTACGCATTAAACGCTCTCACTATTTCCTCCATACTCCGATACGACTGGTGGCAAGCACTGCTAAATTTGTTAATTGAATATGCGTCTCTTCCCAACTGCCAAAAACACTCCGAAGAAAACATATATCTTTCCCTATATTATAATAGAAAATCCAAAATATATGTATGTATAAAATACATTGAATCGATATAAAAATAAAGCTCATCATTTTAACAAACTAACATGAAGGGGGCTACGAGCCCTCTCCCGTTGTTGTTCCCGGACCACCCATACCTTCTTTCCCCTTCGGCCGGCCCGGTGAGATCATCTTTCTCGAACGAAGTGAAAGTGATAGGAAGAGAAGACGGCTGGCAGGAGATCTCGATTCATAAAACCCCCTTTACTAGTAAGGGGATGTTAGAATAAGCATACATGGAAGCCATGGATGAACTTCAACCTCCAGAGGTTATCGAAATCAATTATTCATTGAAGGAAAAATATCTCAAGTCTCTTTACAGAGAGTTCAAACTAATATTTATACATGATGTATTTGACATTCTAACTAACTCGACAACTATGACAGCTAATAACTATGACAGCTAACAACCAATCATCAATTTATTTAACACACCCCCTCAAGCTTGTAAGATGTTCAACATGTCAAGCTTGGATAGGAGATGATGATGTTGATCTGTCCCCAAAGCCTTGGTGAATAGGTCGGCCGGCTGCTGTCGAGTATGGATATGAGAAGTGGCAAGTATTTGAGAACGAATTTTTTCACGCACGAAATGACAATCTATTTCGATGTGCTTCGTGCGTTCATGATAGAGCGGATTTGCTGCAATGTGTATAGCTGCCTGGTTGTCACAAAAGAGCGGAGTGGGAAAAGCAAAAATCAGGCCCATGTCTGCTAGAAGACTTCGAATCCAAGTGACTTCACATGCTGTGGTAGCCATGGAACGATATTCAGCCTCGACGGATGAGCGAGAAACAGTGTTTTGCTTTTTTGTTTTCCAGGAGATCACCGAAGAGCCAAGTTTGATTACATATCCAGTTAAAGACTTCCTACTCATTGGACAAGAACCCCAATCGGAATCACAGTAAGCAGAAAGTTGCAGATCACTGGAAGCAGACAAGAAAATGCCCAGAGCTGGACTACCCTTGAGATATCCAAGAACGCGAAGAGCTGCATTCATATGTGATTGTTTTGGAGTTTGCATGAATTGACTAAGAGACTGAACGGAAAAACATATGTCTGGGCGAGTAATCGTGAGATAAATCAGGCGTCCAACTAATCGTTGATAGGATGTAGGATCGGACAACAAAGGATCAGAATCAGCAGTCTTGGTGAGCTGATCATATTCAACAGTAGTGAGTTTTAAATGTTGTTCCATAGGAGTAGGATAAGGCTTGCAACCGGTCGTTCCTGTATCGGATAACAACTCCAGCACATATTTACGCTGGTTCAAACAAATACCAGCCTTTGACCGAGCAACCTCAATCCCCAAGAAGTATTTCAAGGGTCCAAGATCCTTAATGTCAAGATGTGCATGCAAATATTCTTTGAGAGCAGTGATTGCAAGAGGATCATCACCCGTGATGACAATGTCATCAACATAAAGAAGAAGTAATGTGATTGAAGTACCTTGTCGCTTGTAAAACAGAGAGTGATCATGAAGAGATTGTAAATATCCAGCATGCTGCATAATGTGACAGAATTTTAAATTCCATTGGCGTGAGGCTTGCTTCAAGCCATATAAGGATTTAAGGAGTTTGCAAGCATGATTGGGCTTATGTCGTTCAAACCCTTGAGGAATAGACATGTAGATCTCCTCATGTAAATCTCCTTGGAGGAAGGCATTGGTTACATCCATTTGATGTAAGGACCAATTTCTTGCTGCAGCCACAGCTAAGACACATCGAACTGTGACTATCTTCGCAACCGGTGAGAACGTGTCAAGATAATCAATGCCAAATTGTTGGGTGTAACCTTTGGCTACGAGACGGGCTTTGAATCTATCAATGCTGCCATCTGCCTTGTGCTTGATTTTGTATACCCATTTGCAACCTATGGTCTTTTTTCCCGGAGGCAGAGGAACAATTACCCAAGTGTGGTTAGCTTCAAGAGCAGAAATCTCAGCTTCCATGGCTGCACGCCATGCTGGATCAGAGGCTGCTGCAGAATAACTAGTGGGTGATGTTGCTTGAGAAATACAAGCCAAGAAAGACCGGTGGGAAGAGGATATATTATTGTAAGATATATGATCAAGAAGACTATATGGTGTAGAGGAAATGTTGGAGCATACATAGTCTTTAGTCCATTGGGGAGGACGATGTAATCTGGGAGGTCGAGGTGTGGTAGATATAGAAGCTGGAGATACTTCCACCGTGGGGTTAGATGCAGCAGTAGAACTTATGGGAACAAAATCGAGGGAAGGAAAATCATCAGTATCTAGTGTTGAGGGTGAGGGAAAAGGGTTAGAATCACGAATGTGAGAAGAAAAAGGAAAGATGTCTTCATGAAAGACAACATCCGAGAGACAATGAATTCTTGACTGAACAAGTCAAGGAGTTTGAAACCTTTCTGGTTTGCTGGATATCCAAGAAACACATATGGTTTAGCTCGAACATCAAATTTGTGACTGGGTTTGAGATTGGAGGCATAGCATAAACAACCAAAAACCTTTAAGTGCAAGTAGTTAGGTGGTTTTTTGAATAGACATTCGAATGGAGTTTTGTTGGAAAGCAAAGGAGTTGGTGTTCTATTAATTAAATAAGCTGCGTGGAGAACACAATCACCCCAATATGAATCAGGGATGGAACCCTGAAATTTTATGGCTCGAGCAATATTAAGTATGTGTCTGTGTTTACGCTCGACTAAACCATTTTGCTGTGGGGTGTAAGGGCAGGAGCTTTGATGAATTATCCCCATGGAAGAGAAATATGCTCGGCATTCGGTACTGAAGAATTCATGAGCATTGTCAGTTCGAATGTATTTGATGGGTTTATTGAAATGATTCGAAGCAAAGGCAAAGAATTGTTTAAGTATGTGCAAGGTGTCTGATTTAAAATGCATAAGAAAAACCCAAGTGCTTCTTGAAAAATCATCCACCACAGTAAGGAAGTACTTGAAACCATCATGGGTTGGATGTCTATAGGGACCCCATATATCGATGTGTAAGAGGTGAAAAGCATGAAGAGATGAAGAGCTAGCTTTTGCGGGAAATACATTTCTGGTTTGTTTAGACATAGGGCATATTGTGCAATGATGTGTAAGAGATTTTTGTTTAATAAAGGGCAAGAATTGTAAACGAGACACAGATAAGTGACCAAATCTTTTATGCCATATATCTATATCAAGGTCATTACAATGAGAAAGGTTACAAGTATTTGAAGAAAGGACCGTTGTAGCAGATTTGTGTTTGGTGGCTGGGGTAGATGAAGAGGACACCACGGCAGGAAAAAACTGATGAAGATAGTATAATCCATGCTTTTGTCTACCAATCCCCATGATCCTCCCAGTCAAAAGGTCCTGAAAAAGACAAAAATGTGGATAGAAGCTAATGGAACATCGATGGTCTTTGGTGAATTGGGAAATTGATAGGAGATTGAAGTCGAAATCTGGTACATGTAGGACACGGTGTAATGTACAAGACGGGGCAATATTGATTGAGCCGATAGAAAAAGCTTGAGTAATATTACCATTTGGCAGCCTAACAGATCCAGTAGCGGAGTCACATGGTTGCGAATTTTTCATGCCATTAGAAGAACATGTAATGTGGGCATTTGCTCCACTGTCTAAAATCCATTCATTAGTATCATTGACAGTCATCAAACTTGTAAAATTACCTGCAAGATTAGTTGAGACTTTGTTATCCTCTTGTGATGTATGAACTGAGTTCTGATCCAGAAGTTTCAATATTTGCTGGTATTGAACATCAGTGAAATGTCTAGGCAATGCATTATCCAATCGTGCTTCCTCTTGTGCAGGGGAAGACTGAAAAATTGACTTTTCAAAGGAAGAATGAGCAGCAACTTTAGGAGAGGAATAATACTGCTTAAATCCTTTTGTTTGAGGAAATCTTTTATGGAGCTTGTGGCCCGGAGGATAACCAATCAAACGAAAACAATTCTCCTTGGCATGACCTAGTACATTGCAATTTTCACACTTCATTGAATCATGTTTCTTAGTGGATGAAGAGTAAAATACGGCTGTTGGAATGTCAACTACAGGTTGAGAGGACAGCACATGGCGAGCTGATTCCTCATGGCTAATAATTGAGTAAGCTTGATTGACAGAAGGCAATGGATTCATCATTAGGATTTGACTCCTAATGTGCCCATAACTATCATTTAATCCCATAAGAAATTGAAGGAGACGCATTTGTTGTTCATGATCAATGTACGCTTTAGCACTAGCACACTCACAAGAAGGAAGTGTTACCAAAGATGTAAACTCGTCCCATAGTCTCTTCAACGTTGAAAAATATACAGAGACAGAGGAAGATCCTTGAGTGAGATGAGCAATGTCTCGGTGAATAGAGAATATTCGAGATCCACAAATCTTATCAAACCGTTCCTTCAAATCTCCCCAAACTTTAGAGGCGTCATTGCAATAGATAATACCACTGAAGATCTCTTTGGAAACAGAATTCATAATCCAGGAAAGAACAATTGCGTTGCACCGTTCCCATTGATGCAGAGTCGGGTGCGCGATTGCTGGACGAGTACATGATCCATTGATGAAACCTAATTTGTTCTTCGCTTGCAGAGAAATCAACATTGCTCGACTCCAGACATTGTAATTCTCCGTGCCAATGAGTGGATCCTGAACCAGAGAGATCCCCGGAGCATCCGAGGGATGTAGATAAAGCGGATCACTAAATCCAAATGTAGCAGTGTGATTTGCCATGAAGATCGAAGATCGATATGCGGTTAGATGCGGAAGCAATGCTCTGATACCATGTTAGAATAAGCATACATGGAAGCCATGGATGAACTTCAACCTCCAGAGGTTATCGAAATCAATTATTCATTGAAGGAAAAATATCTCAAGTCTCTTTACAGAGAGTTCAAACTAATATTTATACATGATGTATTTGACATTCTAACTAACTCGACAACTATGACAGCTAATAACTATGACAGCTAACAACCAATCATCAATTTATTTAAAAGGGGAAAACGAAAGCGTCCTGCCAGTTCGCTAAGTAGACTCACTCTAGCGAGGGGAAACAAAGGCTGGAACTCTTCCCGCCAAAAACAAGGGACCTACTTCGAGTTTGCAGGATTAAAATCTTCGGATTTTGCCGACCTGTTTGAGTTCATATAAAAGTAAAAACACTAGATGGGAGGGATCATGAATATCCACAATTGCGTAAAATAATGTATCGAAAAACTTCAATATTGTACTGAAAGTTTTGATTGGAAAAAATTGCACGAGGACTGGAAATTGATTGGAAAAATTAATTTTGGACAATTGTATTAAAAATAATCAACTCATGTTGCTAACAATAACAAATAAATAATTTAATTAATGCAATACAACATAATATGAATTTCCAACCATAATATGCAATTATCCTTACATATAAACATGACTATCATGCACTTACAGTGGTTGAACTAGGCTTATGGGGGTGTCTCCTTGAGTGATATAGGAGCAAAATCGCCAACTTTGAGAGATTGATTGAAATTAGGACGAAAGAGATACTTGAATTTGGGGATAAATGTTAGAGTAGATGTCCTGCAAGCCAACTGTTGGCTAGGGATTTTATTGACTCAAGTGTAATAAACAATCTTTATTTTAATATAATTCATTATTTCATGGTTTGTTATTTCTTTATCTGTATACCCATGTTATCAAACATAGATAAAGACCTTGATTATACTTTAATACAAATGAATCGTAATTCGATGTTGAAACTCGTTTGTAAATACTGTATGATCTAAATTCGTTCCTAGTCGATTCAGCCGCCTAAAACATGGATAAAGGTCGCTTGAGCTCGAGACTAGCATATGTGATGTTGTGTACTGCGTTTCTTAGTAAGGGCATAGAGATGTCCAAACATGCAGATGGGTAGTCATATGATGATTATACCGAACAACCCTCCCTCGGACTTTCCAAGTGGTTATCATTCATCGAGAGGATAAATCCGTGATTATGATTGTACACCATTAGTCCTTACGACCCGAGATAACACTGAGGCTCTATATGCTAGGGTTGTGCTTTGACTCGTTTACCGGCTCCAGGAGAGTCATCAGGTGGCGAGGTTGGGTACAGTTGCGACACATATAGGAATTCACCGCTCACCTACGAGTGTGGATATCCTATGTGATCTAATGAAATAATAGTGCATGAAATCTCTGACCAGAGTACGAGACGTACGTTGGAGAAAGAGTTCTCTAAATAGTACACGCGATGTCACTATTATAGTTATCACATAGTTATCGAATTAATATGCAACCCTCGATGAACCAATGGTTGCAGATTCGATCGGGATATATGAGATGAAGGGACCGTACTGTACGTTAATCATAATCGACTGGTTCTTGCAGGCACTATCAGTGATAACTAGGGGATCATGGGGCGATGCTACTAGACGCTCTTACCATGATCCGATGGGTGCTATCAGAAATGAGTTCTGACATTCTTGATCAAGGTGTTGATGAAAAGAATGGGGCTAACTAGGGTAAGCCCGAATAAAGGATTATGTCATGAATTACAAAGAGTTGTGGACCCACGGCTAGCTGTATCCCTGAACTATTGAGGGTCACACAAGTACTGGATTGTTTGTTCCTGTTGAGAGAATAAATTCAAAAGTTGAATTTATATTATATAGTAAATTCAAGGAGTTGAATTTATGAAAATTAAATTTTAAGAAAATAAATTTAAGGAGTTGAATTTATAAAATTTGAGAATTTAATTTATTAAACTCAATTGTTGGGTTTATTAAATATAAAATGTTGGAGATGATAAAAATTCAAAGAGTTGAATTTATAATTTAAATAATAAATTCAAAATTTGAATTTATAATGTATTTAATTTATTAAGCTCAAAAGTTGAGTTGATTAATTAATAAATTAAATATGGTGGATAATATGTTTAATGGGCTTGTAGAGGAACAAGTCCACCATATTAAATAATTAAAGTTTTAATGGACTTTGATTAAATTAATTAAACTAGTTGGACTAGCTCAATTAATTAAATCAAGCCCGTTAATATTAATTATGTAATTAGGTTATTATTTTATTATAAATAATACATACCAACCACTAAACCTAGCCACCAAAAACAAAATTTCGTGAGCCTCCACTCACAATTTGAAAAGAAAAAAATCGGCCACCTCTTGAATTGTTTTTAGGGTTTGAGCCGTCTCTCATAATTTTCTCTCCTACGTAAAATCTCTTTCACATTCTCTAGTGCAATTTGAGAGAGGAACATACTATCTAGTTGTAGACTTGATAGAAGGATTTCTTTGAAGAAAGTTCGTAGGGAATCATCAAGAGCCAGATCTGTTATACCGGATCGGTTGGTGTCCAAGTGAATTAAATTCACAAAGGTATAATTTCTGACATCCTATGTATGTTTAATTTGTTAAATCATACGAGCGCCTAAAGCAATATTATTTTGTTTTTCAAAATAGAATAAAAAAAATTAAATCTTCCGCTTCGTTTAGGCGTGTAGAAAACCAGATCCAACAGTGGTATCAGAGCCAGGTTTTCTGAATCGTATGATTTAAATTATATTGAATAATTTATTTCTAACCACACAAGAAAATTTTCAGAAAAATTGATGCACCATAAAAAAAATATTTTTTTTCGAAAAAAAAAATCGCATCTGCCCGGAACTGTTCCGGGCAGACCCGCACGCACGGAAATGCGCACAGGGCAGCGCGCAGCGTCCAGCGCGCGGCGCAGCGTGCGGAGTGTCCGCACGCCGCGCGCTGCCCTGCGCAGCGCCGCGCGCGCCTGTGCGCGCCTGCGCGCATAGGAATACCGCCACTGCCTGAAACGTTGGGCAGCGGGGGCGACTGCCCGGGATCATCTCGGGAAGCGTTCTGATTGGTGGGCTTGAATTGTTTGGGCCAATGGTGCAATTTTTTGATTTTTCAAAATTTTGGGTAAAATTGATATTTTTGAAAAAATGTTCAATTTTTATTTTGGAAAATTAATAATTTTCTTGTAAAATAAATAATTAGAATATGATTTTAATTATTTATGGTAAAACTGAGTTTTTACAAGAAATCAATTATTATTGATTTAATTTAAAATTAAATAAAGAGTTTATTTAATTTATTAAATTTTTAATAATTGTGGTGGTTAGTGATAAATTATTAGATATATGATTTATCAATTAATGAAATTTTTTAATTAAATTGATGTTAATATTTGATATTAAATGCATGAAGGATGATCGAGAGCCTTGACCAATGTGTTAGGTGTATGTTAGGATATTTTACTGTTTTATTCGTTTTTTAATATTTGATATTATTAAAGTGGGTCTGGTTTATGGCCCGTTCCCACCTCATGAGATGTATTCCTTATGTGCCATGGCTATTTAAATGTAATATTAGAAATAGTGGGAGATCAAGACTGGAAGATGGTGGGCCCGATGATCAAGATGAAGACATGTAAAATATTGGAAGCTCTTGTAATAGTTGCATTTGCATCCCTGCATTCACCTAGGTTTGGACCTGGATCCATGTATGGCTCACATGGATCTAATAGTTTTGGCAATCGATCATCCTTATTTATTGTTGAATGTCATATTATGATATATGTGATATATAGTAGTATGCATGTATGTATATTATTATATAATATAGTTGCATGAATTCGGCAAACATACAAACTCGTGGCACGCGATTTTTAAATTAAAATGATGAGACCATTTTAAAATTAAAATCCCTCATTTTGAATAAGATTCAAAATTTATATCAAACCGAAAAAGTAAAAATTAAAGGAGTTTAATTTTTCCTTGCCTTCCATCAACCGTGGTTGCATGTTGATCGCTACCCGCGGACAGTGTCTGGCTCATATTATCGGGGACGTCTGTACGCCGGAAAGCTGTGACTTCCACCGGACATATGATGTGAATTGAGTGGAACTCCCATGACTTCGGCTCATATTATTGGGGAAACTCATGGCGACCGTCTGCTACAATTCAATATTGATGGGTTGGTTTGACACGTAAAAATAAACGGCATCATATTATTGGGTCTTATTAAACGTGAGGCACAACACGTGGAGGTTGCATAGGGATGCAATTGGACTCTACCTTTCAGAAATTATAATTGGCTGATATTATTCGGGATTATAATTGGCTAATTGGACTCTACGTGCCTACTAAGTAAATACGATTTCCCTTTTTCATCAGAGGGTGGTGAAAATGTCAAAATAGTGGGAGGGTAATTTATAAAATGAAATCCATATTTTATATCTTAGAATTATTTTAAAATTATCAGTAACCTTTATCTGTTTTCATTTTCAGTATATTTACGATGTTTACTCGTAACCCGCTTTCAGTCATTCTCGATCAAAACAAATTGACTGGCCCTAACTATCATGACTGGTTTCGAAACTTAAAGATTGTTCTGAACTCTGAAAAGATTGCGTATGTGCTTGATAAGAAGCCACCTAAGGAGGCGGCTCCTAATATCAGTAGGACTGAATTAGCTAAGCTTGAGATACATTGGGATCATGATCTCCAAGCTAAGAGCTACATGTTGGCTTCTATGTCGAATGAACTTCAGAGGAGGTTCGAGGAGGCGGTGAATGCTGCTGACATTCACCTTCATCTGAAAGAATTGTATGCTGTACAAACTCGTTCAGAAAGACATGCGACTGTTAAAGAACTCATGACTAGACGCTTGTGAGAGGGGACTTCGGTCCATGAGCATGGTGTTAGGATGATTGGGCTCATCGAGAAGTTGGTGGGACTCGATTTGGTTATACCTACTGAGCTCTCGACTGATATTCTCTTGCTGTCTTTGCCTGTCTCGTTCGATGGATTTGTGGTTAATTTAATATGAACAAGCTTGAGGCCACCCTTGAAGAGTTGGTCAATATGTTTACTAATTATGAGGCCACAGTTAAAAAGGAAAAGCCTGTTCTTCTAGTGGGTTCTTCGTATAGTACGAAAAAGGGAGCCCCAAATAAAGGCAAGAAGCGTTATGCCCCTCCAAAGAAGAACAAGCCCAACAAAAAGCCATACAAGAAAGCAAATCCGGGGCCCACAAAGCCTGACAAGTCAGAGCATGTCTGTTTCCACTGCAAAAAGCCTGGACATTGGAGGCGTAATTGCGAGGATTATCTAGCCCAGAAGCGTGCTGGCCATGGTATGTTTTATATTGAAGTTAATGTTTCTATTAATTCCTCTTCTTGGGTATTGGATACCGGATGTGGTTCTCATCTATGCAATGATTTGCAGGTGATGGGAAGAAGCAAGAGGCTTAGAGATGGTGAGACCTTTCTAAGACTAGGAAATGGAGCAAGAGTTGCTGCCACTGCCATTGGAGACGTTACTTTAATTTTGGACAATAATTTTAAGTTGTTTTTGAGAGACGTTTTATTTGTTCCTGAATTGGTTAAAAACATTATTTCTATTTCTATGCTTGATAGGGATGGTTATTCTCGTGTTTTTGCTAAAGGTGTTTGCAATTTATACAAGAATGAATGTTTGATTGGAACTGGAGAATTAACGAACGATCTCTATAACTTAAAATTGAAAGATATTCCATTAAAAAATGTCCAAGCGCATACAAAAAGAACAACAAACAAAAGAAAAATGGAAGATCCAAATCCTGCACAAATATGGCACGCTAGACTAGGTCATATTTCTCAAAGAAGGATGCACAAGCTAGTGGGAGAAGGCATGTTTGATTTGTCAGACATAAATTCTCTACCAACTTGTGAGTCCTGTCTAAAAGGAAAAATGACTAAAACTCCATTCAATGGAAACGTGGAAAGTGCACATGGTCTACTGGATTTGATCCACACGGACGTTTGTGGCCCGCTAAGAATTTGTTCATGGTCTATGGGGGTGGAGAATTAAAATTGGAAGGCTATACTGATTCTAGCTTCCAATGTGATGTAGATGATTCGAAATCGACCTCTGGTTTTGTATTCATGCTTAATGGTGCGGCTGTCTCTTGGAAAAGTTCCAAGCAAGACACCGTTGCAGATTCCACCACTGAAGCTGAGTACATTGCTGCATCTGCTGCAGCGAAAGAGGCAGTTTGGATGAGGAATTTTGTCCAAGAGTTGGACGTTATTCCTAATGGAGTTGATCCAGTCCCGGTGTATTGCGACAACACTGGTGCCGTTGCGCAAGCAAAGGAACCAAGGTCTCATCAGCGATCCAAACATGTACTGAGGAAATTCCACATCATCCGGGAGATTGTGGGAAGGGGAGACATATCAGTCGAAAGAGTCCCCTCTGCAGATAACGTTGCTGATCCACTTACGAAGCCCTTGCCAGGACCATTGTTTGAGAAGCATCGCGAAGCAATGGGATTAAAGTTTATGGGTAGTTGGCTCTAGGGCAAGTGGGAGATTGTTAGAGTAGATGCCCTGCAAGCCAACTGTTGGCTAGGGATTTTATTGACTCAAGTGTAATAAACAATCTTTATTTTAATATAATTCATTATTTCATGGTTGGTTATTTCTTTATCTGTATACCCATGTTATCAAACATAGATAAAGACCTTGATTATACTTTAATACAAATGAATCGTAATTCGATGTTGAAACTCGTTCGTAAATACTGTATGATCTAAATTCGTTCCTAGTCGATTCAGCTGCCTAAAACATGGATAAAGGTCGCTTGAGCTCGAGACTAGCATATGTGATGTTGTGTACTGCGTTTCTTAGTAAGGGCATAGAGATATCCAAACATGCAGATGGGTAGTCATATGATGATTATACCGAACAACCCTCCCTCGGACTTTCCAAGTGGTTATCATTCATCGAAATGATAAGTCCGTGATTATGACTTGTACACCTATTAGTCCTTACGACCCGAGACAACACTGAGGCTCTATATGCTAGGGCTATGCTTTGACTAGTTTACCGGCTCCAGGAGAGTCATCAGGTGACGAGGTTGGGTACAGTTGCGACACATATAGGAGCCAGTGCATTGTAGTCGGGGATTCACCGCTCACCTACGGGTGTGGATATCCTATGTGATCTAATGAAATAATAGTGCATGTAATCTCTGACCAGAGTACGAGATGTACGTTGGAGAAGGAGTTCTCCAAATAGTACACGCGATGCCACTATTATAGTTATCACATAGTTATCGAATTAATATGCAACCCTCGAGGAACCAATGGTTGTAGATTCGATCGGGATATATGAGATGAAGGGACCGTACTGTACGTTAATCATAATCGACTGGTTCTTGCAGGCACTATCAGTGATACCTAGGAGATCATGGGGCGATGCTACTAGACGCTCTTACCATGATCCGATGGGTGCTATCAGAAATGAGTTCTGACAGTTCTTGATCAAGGTGTTGATGAAAAGAATGGGGCTAACTAGGGTAAGCCCGAATAAAGGATTATGTCCTGAATCACAAAGAGTTGTGGACCCACGGCTAGCTGTATCCCTGAACCATTGAGGGTCACACAAGTACTGGATTGTTTGTTCCCGTTGAGAGAATAAATTCAAAAGTTGAATTTATATTATATAGTAAATTCATGGAGTTGAATTTATGATAATTAAATTTTGAGAAAATAAATTCAAGGAGTTGAATTTATAAAATTTGAGAATTTAATTTATTAAACTCAATTGTTGGATTTATTAAATATAAAATGTTGGAGGTGATAAAAATTCAAGGAGTATTATTTATAATTTAAATAATAAATTCAAAATTTGAATTTATAATGTATTTAATTTATTAAGCTCAAAAGTTGAGTTGAATAATTAATAAATTAAATATGGTGGATAATATGTTTAATGAGCTTGTAGGGGAACAAGTCCAACATATTAAATAATTAAAGTTTTAATGGACTTTGATTAAAGTAATTAAACTAGTTGGACTAGCCCAATTAATTAAATCAAGCTCGTTAATGTTAATTATGTAATTAGGTTATTATTTTATTATAAATAATACATACCAACCACTAAACCTAGCCACCAAAAACAAAATTTCGTGAGCCTCCACTCACAATTTGAAAAGAAAAAAATCGGCCACCTCTTGAATTGTTTTTAGGGTTTGAGCCGTCTCTCATAATTTTCTCTCCTACGTAAAATATCTTTCACATTCTCTAGTGCAATTTGAAAGAGGAACATACTATCTAGTTGTGGACTTGATAGAAGGATTTCTTTGAAGAAAGTTCGTAGGGAATCATCAAGAGCCAGATCTGTTATACCGGATTGGTTGGTGTCCAAGTGAATTAAATTCACAAATGTATAATTTCTGACATCCTATGTATGTTTAATTTGTTAAATCATACGAGCGCCTAAAGCAATATTATTTTGTTTTTCAAAATAAAATAAAAAAAATTAAATCTTCCGCTTCGTTTAGACGTGTAGAAAACCGGATCCAACAATAAAGGCTTGTTTTAGGGAGAATAAAGTGTTAAATTGGGGCTCCTCCGGATCATGTACAGAGCAAGTGAGAATTCTGAAAGAATTATTGCGTATAAATTAATAGGAAATAAATATTTTAAAACTAGTATATCAGAATTGGGTGTTGTGCCCTGTGTTGGCAATACCAACACACAACACGACAGCGGAAAAATTGTTATTTAACTCAGGTATAACTAAAGGTATATAATAATGTATTAGTCATATTACTTTAAATTGGGTTCTTTGATGCATATGCACGGCACGTGGGAATTTTTTTACCTTTTACAGGATGAGTCGACGAAAGAGATTTTTTGGAAAAAGATTGACAGATGTGGGGCGTAAATGACATGAAAAGTTCGAGAAACATAGTTAAGAAAAAGAGAAACTTAATAATATATAATAATGTATTATCTGTTGAAAATAAATGATTTGAATATTAAAAAGTAATAGTTGAATATTTGAATGTTGAAAATAAGAGTTGTAAAGTTAGAAATTTGTGTGTGATGATGTAGGTAATGGTGTATTTTATTTTTTGGATTATGTGTAATGAAACTCTATAAATAGATCTCTCATTTGTGAAGAAAATCACAATTGAGTAGAGAGAAAAATATTATAAAGCGTGTAGTTTGGTAAATTTTGAGAGTTAGAGATTTTTACTTTTTATCATAAATTTTTACTTTTTCACAACACGTTATCAGCACGAAGCTCTAAAAGTCCTACATACTATTCCAAGCTCCAAACAGAAGAAAAAGGTAACAAAAGTAATAATATTTATTTTACTGTTATTTATTTATTGTGTATTTATTTAATATACAATATAATGTTATTACTAGAAATAATAAAAATAAATTTTTCATAAACTTGTTATAAATCCTGGGAGGATGTTAAGACGACATCCCACACTCCCGGTAAGGGATACGACAAGTATAAAAGCCTATAAGGTTTTTAAACAAAAAGTAATAATATTTATTTTACTGTTATTTATTTATTGTGTATTTATTTAATATACAATATAATGTTATTATTAGAAATAATAAAAATAATTTTTTCATAAACTTGTTATAAATCCTGGGAGGATGTTAAGACGACATCCCACACTCCCGGTAAGGGATACGACAAGTATAAAATCCTATAAGGTTTTTAAACAAAATAAATTATGACACTCATTATAATATTATGATATGATATACATAATTATTTAAACATGTCTAATATTATATATACCATATTATTACCATAAAATTATACAAATACATACCTTTATTTTTTTGTACACCAACGGTCATAAATGGTAAAAAACGACTAGTTTTTGCCCTATAAATATGATCTCACAAACACATTCAATCATTCCAACTTTTTCTTCTTCTCTAAAAATTGTTCATCATCAAATTTTTCGAAAAAAAATAAGATGGCTTTCTCAAGGATATTTTTAATTATTTTGGTTATCATACTCACGAGTCTTGTATTTATCGGAGAATATCCTCCTCGTGCGTTTTCTTTATTTTTACAAATACTTGTACTTGTTGTTTATCCGTTACTTTGTATTGCAATATTTATTAACTAATAAAATGCATCGTAATTTTTTTAGTACCAGCATGTCAAATTTAACAAAGCTCAAATTTATTGCGCTCGACATCACGGGAAAGAATTATATGTCATGGACTCTAGATGTAGAAATGCATCTTGAGTCATTGGGTCTAAGCGAGACCATTAAAGAAAATGGCATATGCACGTCACAAGAAAAGGCAAGAGCCATGATATTTTTGCGTCGACATCTCGACGATTGATTGAAATGTGAATATCTGACTGAAAAAATCTCATGGCTTTGTGGAAGGGATTAAAAGAAAGATTTGAACATATAAGGGAAGTTATACTTCCGACCGCCTGGGATGAATGGAATACACTGAGATTCCAAGATTTTAAAAAAGTCAGTGATTACAATTCGGCGATGTATAGAATAATCTCGCAATTAAAATTTTGTGGACATGAGGTCACAGAATCTGAGATGCTTAAAAAAACATTTTCCACATTTCATGCATCAAATATTACTCTACAGCAACAATATAGAGTACGTGGATTTGCGAGATATTCTGAGTTCATCGCCTGTCTTCTTGTGGCGGAAAAGAACAACGAGCTATTAATGAGAAATCATCAGTCCCGACCCACTGGATCAACAGCATTTCCCGAAGTAAATGCTGTAAGTAAAATTGAATTTAAACCTCGGAACCAAAATCAAATTCAAAGACAAGATTTTGTTCGAGGTCGAGTTCGAGGTCGAGGTCGTGGACGTGGACGTGGACGTGGACGTGGACGTGGAATTGGTCGTGGTCGTGGTCGAGGCCGTTGTTTTGAAAATAATAAAGATAGTTATTTTTATAACTCATCTCAAAAGAGCGTCCCAAACCATCCACAGAAAAGGCATCATGAGAATACAAGTATTAATGAGAATCACTCAAAAAGATATGAAAGTTCTTGTTACAGATGTGGTACTCCAGGACATTGGTCCAAAGTTTGTCGAGCCCCTGAGCATCTTTGTAAACTTTATAAAGAATCATTAAAGGGGAAAGAAAAGGAGACCAACTTCACTGAACGCAGTGACCGTTTGAGTGATTCAACTCATTTTGATGCTGGTGATTTTATTAATGATTTCTCTGGAAATGATCAATATGTTGGTGGGATAGAAATGAACAATATTGATGCTGCAGATTTTCTCAACGATTTCTCTGAAAATGAACAATATAATGGTAGAATATAAATGTACAATAATTTATTTTTCATGTATTCATAGAATAATGTTTTATTGTATAATTATGATATGTGTTATATTTAATATATATTGCCAGTAATTTTATTTCATTGCATATTTTTTTGAAGTTCAAATATGGAAAATGCTATGAGCAAAACTGAAGTTTGCATACCCGATAGTGGTACAACGCACACTATCCTCCGAGATAAAAGATATTTCTTGGAACTAAAACCAACAAAAACAACGGTGAATACAATATCAGGTCCTGTAGACTTGATTAAAGGATGTGGTAAAGCACAATTTTTGTTACCTAATGGTACAAAATTTTTGATCAATGATGCTTTATATTCACCACAATCGAAAAGAAATTTGTTGAGTTTAATGATATATATTCCCATGGGTATGATACTCAAACAATGAATGAAGGGAATGAGAAATATATGTGCCTTATCACATATAAATCAGGAAAGAAATATGTGATTGAAAAACTACCAATGCTCCCTACTGGATTGCATTATACACATATAAGTCCCATTGAATCAAACATGGTAGTTGATAATTCTTCGATATTAACCAATTGGCATGATCGATTGGGACATTCTGGTTCAACAATGATGCGAAGAATTATATAAAATACACATGGTCATCCACTGAAAGACCAGAAGATCTTTCAGAATAATAAGTTTCAATGTAAAGCATGTTCTCTTGGAAAACTTATTATAAGACCATCACCAGTCAAAATCCAAACTGAATCACCAATGTTTCTTGAACGTATTCAGGGTGATATTTGTGGACCAATCCATCCACCATGTGGACCATTCAGATACTTTATGGTATTGATTGATGCCTCCAGCAGATGGTCACATGGATGTTTATTGTCAACTCGAAATGTTGCATTTGCAAGATTACTTGCTCAAATAATAAAATTGAGGAATCAATTTCCCGATTATACAATCAAGAAAATTAGACTTGATAATGCTGGTGAATTTACTTCCCAAACTTTCAATGATTATTGTATGTCTATGGGAATCATTGTTGAGCATCCTGTTGCTCATGTACATACACAGAATGGATTGGCTGAATCATTGATTAAACGTTTGCAAATGATTGCTAGACCAATGATTATGAAAACAAAGCTCCCTATTTCTATATGGGGACATGCAATTTTACATACTGCTTCATTAATTCGCATCAGACCAAGTTCATATCATAAATACTCCCCATTACAGCTTGCATTTGGTAAAGAACCAGACATTTCTCATCTGAGAATTTTTGGATGTATGGTGTATGTGCCTATTGCACCACCACAACGAAAGAAAATGAGACCTCAAAGAAAGGTTGGAATTTATATCGGTTATGATAGTTCATCAATCATTCGATAACTTGAACCTCAGACAGGAGATGTGTTCACAGCACGTTTTGCTGATTGTCATTTTAATGAAGAAATCTTCCCAATGTTAGGGGGAGAACAGAAACATACCGAAAAAGAAATTACATGGTATGTATAATCATTGTTACATCTGGATCCAAGAACAAAACAATGTGAAAAAGATGTACAACAAATTGTACACTTGCAAAGAATAGCAAATCAAATACCAGATGCATTTGCAGACACAAAAGAGGTAACTAAATCATATATACATGCTGCAAATGCCTCTGCTCGAATTGAAATTCCAAAGAAACAAATGGAAGATACTCATGATGTCATTAAACGCCTGAAGCGTGGAAGGCCAGTCGGTTCCAAGGATAAAAATCCTCGAAAAAGAAAATTCATAGAGAAACACGATGATCACAAAATAAAGAATGATGTTTCTGAAGAAACACATGATGATCACAAAATAAAGAATGGTGTTCCTGAAGAAACACATGATGATGAAATTGTTCTGTCAGAACCAAAAACTGACGAGAATCATGAAATCTCTATCAATTACATTAATACTGGAAAAATATGGAACCGAAAAGATATAGATGAAATTAATGATATATTTTCTTATAATGTGGCAATCGACATCATAAATGATAACGAAGATCATGAACCAAAATCTTTTGGTGAATGTAAAAAATCGGCAGGATTGGATAAAATGGAAAGATGTCATCCAGGTTGAATTAGATTCGCTAAATAAACGTAATGTTTTTGGACTTATAGTTCTTACACCTGAAGATGTAAAACCTGTTGGATACAAATGGGTTTTTATTCGAAAGCGAAATGAGAAAAATGAAATAGTAAGATATAAAGCTCGACTTGTTGCACAAGGTTTTTCTCAAAGGCCTGGAATTGATTATGAAGAAACGTATTCTCCTGTGATGGATGCAATTACGTTTCGGTATTTGATTAGCTTGGCGGTATCTGAAAATTTAGAAATGCGTCTTATGGATGTTGTTACAGCTTACTTATATGGATCACTTGATAGTAATATATATATATGAAAATCCCTGAAGGATTTAAGATGCCTGAAGCACAAAGTTCAAAACCCAGGGAATGTTATTCTGTGAAATTACAAAGATCATTATATGGGTTAAAGCAATCAGGTCGAATGTGGTATAATCGACTAAGTGATCACTTGATGAAAAAAGATATGTAAATAATTCAATATGCCCTTGTGTTTTCATTAAGAAAACAACATCCGGATGCGTAATTATTGCTGTATATGTTGATGATTTAAACATAATTGGAACGAATAAGGAAATTCAAGAAGTTGTGTCATACTTGAAGGAAGAATTTGAAATGAAGGATCTTGGAAAAACCAAGTATTGTCTGGGTTTACAAATTGAACAAAAAGAATGTGGAATGTTTGTTCACCAGACAAATTATACAGAAAAGATCCTTAAACGTTTTAATATGGATAAAGCAAATCCTTTAAGTACTCCAATGGTTGTTAGATCATTAAACATAGAAAAGGATTCATTCCGTCCATGTGAAGATGATGAAGATATTCTTCGTCCAGAAGTACCATATCTAAGTGCCATCGGTGCCCTTATGTACCTTACAAATTGTACAAGGCTTGATATATCTTTTGCCGTGAATCTGTTGGCAAGATTTAGCACATATCCAACAAAGAGACACTGGAACGGAATTAAACATATATTCCGTTATCTACGAGGAACGACAGACTTGGGACTTTTGTATTCAAAATATGCTAATCCAAGTATAATTGGTTATGCTGATGCTGGATACTTATCTGATCCACACAAGGCACGTTCCCAAACTGGATATGTATTTACTCGTGGAGGCACTGCAATATCTTGGCGTTCACAGAAACAAACGCTCGTAACAACTTCTTCAAATCATGCCGAGATTATTGCACTACACGAAGCAAGTCGTGAATGTGTGTGGTTAAAATCAATGACCCAACATATCCAAATTTCATGCGGATTATCATTCGATGAGAAGCATGTGATACTATATGAAGATAATGCTGCATGTGTTGCTCAAATGAAAGAAGGATACATAAAAAGCGACAGAACTAAACATATTCCTCCTAAGTTCTTCGCATTCACCAAGGAGCTTGAGAAGAATAAATGTATTGATGTTCGTCACATTCAATCAAGTGAAAACTCATCATATCTCTTCACAAAGGCACTACATACGTCAATATTCAGAAAGCACATATATAATATTGGGATGCGCAATCTACGAAATTTGTGAAGAGTTGTTCGTGTCAACATGAGGGAGAGTTTACGTGACTGCACTCTTTTTCCCTTACTATGGTTTTTATCCCAATAGGTTTTTCCTAGTAAGGTTTTTAACGAGGCAGTACAAAACACGTAATGAAGACATCATCGTATCATGATCATCATCACAAGGGGGAGTGTTGAAAATAAATGATTTGAATATTGAAAAGTAATAGTTGAATATTTGAATATTGAAAATAAGAGTTGTAAAGTTAGAAATTTGTGTGTGATGATGTAGGTAATGATGTATTTTATTTTTTGGATTATGTGTAATGAAACTCTATAAATAGATCTCTCATTTGTGAAGAAAATCACAATTGAGTAGAGAGAAAAATATTATAAAGTGTGTAGTTTGGTAAATTTTGAGAGTTAGAGATTTTTACTTTTTACCATAAATTTTTACTTTTTCACAACATTATCCCATTTTTTGAGGCTATCTGTCCTTTTAGAACCGATGGTCTATTTAAATTTGACATGCCTCCGGGTCATGGTTACGGGTCCGGGACCGTACTGTTTTATTATTTATATTAAAATTTAAATTCAAGGATAGAGTAACTGTTAACCGTCTGTTAATGACTTTTTATTTTATATTTTTAATTGAAATTTAAAATTCATGTACAACAGAATATTTGAACATCTACCTCTAACTTCTTTCCTCATCATGATGCCATCAGGCTATGGCAATTCATTTGGAAGGAATTATTTTATAATTTATATATTATATATTTTAAAGATAACATCAGTGACAAATCCACATTAACCATAAATTCAGACCTATGGATTGTGATGTGTGGAACAACGTTTAATTATTTAATATTTTTTTAAAAAAAAATTCTAACATCATTCAATTTCGTGAACATCAAAATATGGATGGCAGCTCAAATTTAATTATTTTAATGTTTTTTTTAAATTAAAAAAAAATAAAAAAATCACTGGACAATTCAAGAAAGTGACGCAATTAAATGTTCGATCTACTCCTCCACTTCAATCACCAATTTTCACTAAACATTTCAAGAAAATGACGCTTTCATCCGGAGAAATGTGTGCAAAATGCAAATATGACACCATATCATATAAATTTCAAAGTGGTGGCGTTACGTTTATAGGGGTCGTTGACGCAATATATCCCGAAGAAGCATCTAGTGGAATTTGATAAGGCAAAAACTTGTGTGAGACGGTCTCACGGATCGTATTTGTGAGACGGAGCTCTTATTTGGGTCATCTATGAAAAAATATTATTTTTTATGCTAAGGGTATTACTTTTTATTGTGAAAATGGGTAGGGTTGATCCGTATCACATATTAAGATCTGTGAGACGATTTTACCTAAGACCCACTCATTTGATAATGATTCTTCTCAAAAAACAAATATCTATTTGCTTCTTCCGGTGAAGATT